>NW_022103904.1:28610490-28629826 GCF_000313985.2 Echinops telfairi | reverse complement strand
TTCCTCTCTAGGAATGAGATAGCCCAGTCATATGGTAGATATACGGTTAACTTTATAAGAAACAAACTGTTTTCAAAAATGGTGGTATCACTTTACATTCTCACCAACAATATATGAGAGTCCCAATTCCTCCACCCCCTCATCTGTACTTAGTATTATTGTCTATCCTTTAAATTTTAGCCATTATATTAGGTATGTAGTTGTATCTTATTGAGGTTTAAATGACATGTGCCTTATAACAAGGAGACTCTTTTCGTATGCTTATTGGTCCTATATCTTCTTTGGTGAAGTATCTGTTTAAATCTTTGCTCATTTTGAAACTCTGAGCAGAACTGACTTCAGGTGAGCAGCAGGGCTTTGAGCCCTTGTCTTGCCCTTGAGAGCAGGCACTGGGCAATGGAGAGCAAGCCATGTTAGCTGGCACCCAGGCAACACAAACGGCAATGCATCTGGGGGAGAGGAGACAGAGAGGATGAGGAGCTGAACTGCTAAGAGAAATGCACTAGCCCCATTTTCATCTTATATTTTATAAGTGGATAAACCAAAAATATTTGGTGCATACATACAAAGAGGAATTACTAATAACAATCACAGCCCTCATTTCTGCAGCTGGTCACACTGCCATTCCTGGTATTTAGAACTGTCTTCTTCTACTACCCATTCCATCTCTCCTTTACCCTCAGTGAGGACCTTGTCTAGTCAGGGTTCTTTACCTGGTGGGTGACCCAAACCTTCATTCCTGAAGAATCTGGGCTGGTAGTAGTCATGTCAGTGTTGGAGTTTTGTACCTTACCCATAGGATATGGTAGTACTAACAGACAACCTAAGGAATCGCCTGGATTCCATATTCTTTTTTACCTCCAGGATATAACACCAATCAAATTTTGCCTTGGTAATCAGGATCAATCATACCACTCAATACACCCTCCTTTACCTGTTGATCCAGAGTCATGAGGAGACCAAAATGGCCAGAGGGCATTTTTAATTTCCAGTTCAATGGAATCAGTGATGAGTTGCCAGGTGGGAGTATTTCTTCCCATTGGAACTAGGACCTCTGGACCTGAAGAGCTGAGGGCTGTTAGGACAGGAAACAAAAGTGTTGCAAATGGGTTACTAAGAGTCATAGAGGGTGGTGCCACTCCTGTTTCCACCCCTTGGTTCCTGGATCTGTGAATCCTGGCTATGGAAGACACCACACCATATACTGGCTGCTGGTTTAGCCTCCCAGAAAACTTTGCCCCAACCCTGGAAGGTGTTGCCACCTAGCTAGTAACATAATTGTGTCTTTAGATGGCCAGTCTATCAAATCACTTGCTTCAGGATGATGACAAACATGGTATGACCAGTGGATTCTGTGAGCATGGGTCCATTGCTGTACATATTCTTCTGTGAAGTGAGTTCCTTGATCTGAAACAACACTGTTTGGGATATCATGCCAACGCCTAAGACATTTTGTAAGTCCACTAATGGTAGTTTTGGCAGAAGCAGTGTAATGCAAATTTGTAATCAGAGCAAGTGTCTATTCTAATAAGAACAAAATGTGGCCCTTTCCATGAATGAAGTAGTCCTATATTATCAACCTGCCACCAGGTTGCTGGCTGATCTCCCCATAGAATGCATAGAATGGTCCCATATCTCAGACTCAGTGTTGGTCTCTGCTGCTGGCAGATGGGACATTCAGCAGTGGCATAAAAAAAAGTCAGCCTTGATGAATGCAAGTTCATATTGCTGAGCCCATGCATGCATAACTTCCATCTCTACCATCATGTCCACTTTGTTCATGTGCTAACTGAACTTTTATAGGAGTGACTTGGATAGGATAACAAAACATATTTTGTTATTCTATCCACTGATTGTTAAAATCTTCCACTTCAGAGATAACCCTTTGATGAGCATTCACAAGAGACACAGATATCTTTTGGGGCCCAGAGAAGTCTAAAAAGGCTGTCACCATTTTTCCAATCATGCTCCTTCCTGCGAAACCATTGGTCACAGCCCATGAATCAATATATAGTTGCACATTTGACCATTTCTGTTTCCAAGCAAACTGAACAATCAGGTGTGCTATTGATGTTCTGCCCGTTGGAAGGATTTCCCTTCACCTCTCTCTTTAAGGGAAGTTCCAGAAAGGGGCCGTAGTGCTGCTGCTGTCCACTTTCCAGTGTTACCTGCATTTCATGCAGAACCATCAGTAAACCAAGCACGACCTTTCTGTTCCTCGGTCAATTAATCATAAGGAACTCCCATGATTCGCAAGTACATGTTGGGAAAAGGAAGGTACTATGACAAGAACAGAGATTCATAGGTATTACTTGTACCTTCAGGTCCTGCTGTAACCGGTCTTGTATATACTATTTCCATTTAATGTGTGTACAATTTTGTGACTGTGGGTAGGCCAACACCCAGTTGATGATGGGCAGCTCAGGCCCCATGGTGACTTGTGGTCCATGGTGAGGTGATCAGTCTCCACTAAGCCCCAGAAACAGATCAAAAGCTGTTTTTCAAAAGGGGAGTAGTTGTATGCAGAGGATGACAGAGGTTTGCACCAAAATTCCAAGGATCTGCACTTTGAATCACCAGTAGAGCCCTGCCAACGAGTCCAAACTGCATCTCTATCTGCCACTGATCCCTCAAACGCCATTGGATCATCTGGATCATATAGCCCAACTGGCAGCCTGGACCTGGAGAAGGGTCTTTTCTTGTTCTAAGATCCACTCAAAGCTGTCAGCTTTTTTAGTAATTTGTTATATAGGCCAAAGTAGCAGACCCAAATGAGGGATATGTTGCCTCTAAAATCCAAAGAATCCCACCAGGCACTGTGTCTCATTTTTCATTTTGGGAGGGGCCAGATACAATAACTTATCTTTCCCTTAAGCAGGGATAACTTGGCATGTCCCACATTACTGGACCGCTGGAAATTTCACAGAGGTGGAAGTCACCAAATTTTTGTCGGCGAGTTCCCCCCTCTAGCATGCAAACGTTTTACCAGTAAGTCTAAAGGCATGGATACTTCCTACTTACTTGGTCCAATTTGAATAATGTCATCAATGTAATGGACCAGTATGACACTTTTGTGGAAGGAAAAGGTGATTAAGGACCCTCTTGAACTAAATTATGGCATACAAGTCGTTCTGAAGAGTTGACATAACACTAGGACAGAGTTGTAAATGTGTATTGCCAGCTGAAGGCAAACTGCTTCGGGTGGTCTTTTAAACCAGAATTAAGACAAAGGCATAGACCAAATCAATAGTTGTATACCAGGTACCAGAGGGGATATAAATTTGCTCAAACAATGAAACTACGTCTGGAACAGCAGCTACAACTGGAGTCACCATCTGGTTAAGTTCATGGTAACCTACTGTCATTCGTCAAGATCCATCTGAGTTTTGCAATTAAATGGGGATGTGGTAGGAAACACTGCCACTGCACATTGCAAGACCTTGATGATGGCTCTAATCTCTGCAGTACCTCAGGAATTCAGTATTGCTTGGGGTTTACTATTTTCTAGGCAGAGGCAGTTCTTGGCTTTTTCTACCAGCATAGCCTCTTCCCCGTTTCAAGGATCCAATGGAGGTTATACCAGTTTCCTAGTATGTCTATTCCAGTAATGAATTCTGGAACGGGGAAATGACCACAGGATGGGTTTGAGGAGCCACTGTGAGATAAAACTGAGCTGAGACTCCATTAATAACTTGACCATCATCCACTCCCACTCTGACTAGTGGGCCTCCAAAGCGTTCTGAGTCTCCTAGGATTAACGACAACTCAAAGCCAGTATCCAGTAATCCGTGAATTGGATGATTATCTCCTTTCCCCCATAGGCAGTCACTCTTGTGAAGGACACAGGTCTCTTTGGAGGAGATTAGTGGAAAGACTAAGCCTCTGGTGGTGTAGTGGGGTCCTTCCTAAAAGGGATCCGACCACCCCTTCATTCAAGGAGCTGTGGGTCTGTAAATTAGTTCAAGTCTGGGAATTGATTGAGGGGTCATGACTCTCTGTTCTAGTGATTAGCGTTAGACTGCCCTTCACCTGATCCAGAATTGTTTCTGCTTGTATAGGTCAAGTAAATATTTCATAGGCTTTCACGCCCAGGGACACCCTGCCTAAGTAGCCAACACCATAGGTCCATACGAGACAGGTTATTTTATTACCACTTTGACTCCCCTGTCCATAGCCATGCCCACTTTATCTCTATAAATTCAGTGCTGCCACTTGCCCCTAGCCCCAAGGGGCCCAATCAGTCCCACTGCCAGCAAACATCTTCATTCCCTGAGGGCAGTCCCACTTGGAGTCTGGCTGCCATGAAATAGCCGTCACAGGAGCCTTCAGAGGTGCTGGGGCGCCCTTCACAAATGTGTTTCTTACTTTTTGTGTCCTCGGGCAATCCATTTTGGGGGTCTATGGGTCTGTCCTGATAAATTCACTCTACCATGCTGATTGCCTTAAGTCGTTGGATGCTTTCTTCTATGGTATACCAAGATAGGTCTGGTACTTCACCTTGGCTTAATGAAAGCCAACTCTCACACAACCTATGCTATAGCAAACCAACCAAATAAAGTATTAAATCCTCTCTTAACCTCTCTAGCTGAAACACTGAATGAAGAAGCCCGTATCAATAAACTCATACTGATCCAAACTTATATTTGTTGCACCATTATCATACACCCTTGATAACCATTCCCACCCGTTCGCCAGGTTTCTGTCTGTAAATATTAGGAAACTCTTTAGGAGTGTAGCACATTTCCTCATGGGTCATCATCTGGACTTCACCTTTGGAGACTGTGGCTTAAGTCTAATTATAAGTGAGGAAGGTGTTTCCTGGGGACCTGAAGCATTATCTTCTAAGGCATCTGCCTTAGGCAATACTCCAGAGACTGCCCATCAAGTACCATATCAGCATGCAGAGTTGGGCTAATCTCCTTAATTGTGGGTGGGGCCATAAGGGATTTACTCAGAATAAAATAATTTCTTCAGAGGGAGAGGTAGTACTGATGGCTGGAGTGGCTCAATGGAATCTTGGGGCTCAATGTCTCCATCTTCTGGATTATTGGCCTATATGTCCCCATCCCAAATTTAAGAGTCCCATTTTTCCCAATCAGTGCTGTTTGCACTTTAATATCATATACCTTTCTAGGTGGAGAATTAAACTGGTGTTATAATTCAGCTAGTCCAATGATAAGGGTCTGGGTTTGGTTTTCAGCAATATCAATTCTGTTCCTGGAAGTGATAAGGCTTTCTTTCATGGAACAAATAGAAGCTGTGAGGTCATTTATATGCCATTTGGCCCAGGCATCTGCAGCTCTCAGTTCGCCTGCGTCCTTTAACAGTCTGTCCATTGCAAGAAGTACCAACCAACCAGCTTCCCTATACTTCTCATCCGGACAAAACTGTAAAAAGATGTCAAACACACAATTGTTAGGTAGGTTAGCTAGAGCTGGGAATGTCCATTAACGCGTGCCCTGAGAGCCAAGCTAGGGGAACAAAGGAGTGGCGCACTGCACATGCCCAGAGGCTCAGGGTTTCCCGCTGGTAGGCAAGGGTGGGCGTGAACCTGAATTGGCCCACCTAGGCCAGGTGAATTCAATTCAGCCAATGGGGTCGATCAGGGGTCTTCCACCACGCCTCCCCGTGGAATCCTTGAAAAGGCAGAAGCCCAGAGTCTAGACAGAGAACTTTGGTGCAGAGAGCTTTGGCAGGACTTTGGGACACTTTTGCGGGATGAGCAGCTTCCAACCAGGCCTCATGTTCGGGAGGAGCCCTTCGGGTGCCGTGTAAACCTGAAACTTTTTCTAACTCTCATAAAACTCACTTTGATCACGAACCAGGCTTCGGCGTGAATTCTTTCTCACGTGGAGCCAAGAACCGAGGTATAGATCTAGCTCCAAAGAGATCTAACACAATCACTCAGAACTTCACTTCTCACCAATACTTTATCTATTGGGGGTGCTACTTGGGGTATTAGCTTTGGCACTTCATGCCATTGATTAAGTATGCCCTCTTTACTAGTAATGACAGACTTATGTGTACTTTATGTGTACTTACAGTGACAGAATTCTCCGTGCCTAATTAGACCTGAGAACAAATTTAGAAAACTCATTTTTATTATTTTCTTTCTCTGAACCACCCCTGGTACCAATCCAGTCTGGTTCAAATCAAGCTTCTGATTCCTGGAAACTGATGAGCAGGAAGCAAAATGATGAAACAGAGATAGCCGGGGGCCCAGGCTGGTGGATGCAGAGGTCCAAAGTAAGATGAATGAATCCACTACCATCAATAGTCTGTAGATTGAGGAACGAACCAAACACAAACTCCAGCGCTGGCAGAAGACGAAGAGCCAAAGAAAAGATTCGACTCTACTTGACCTCTCTCTTATACAAAAAGGCTTATGGCACCAAGGAAGTGTCAGCACCTGTGACACAATTGACAGGTTGAGCTCCACCCCACCCTTATTCAGGAGTGTCTAGTTGATATAATCCATAAGCATCACAGGGTCACAGGTAAACTGAAGGAGGCCACATGTCACAAAAGGGGAGCTACTGAGGGAGTAATACCTAGCAGCCTGGCACACAGAGCTTTCTTATGGGCTTGTGTTCTAGAGGGTACCTCATTTCAACTGTCAGCCTTTTCTTTTTGTTTAAGTAAAGATTAAGTCATACAATAACCCCACATGTAACACACTCCCCTCTGCTGCCTCCTCAGCTCTCTCAGATCCCACCACCTTGGGTCCTGTCATAAGTTTAACACCTTTTATGTATTGTATGCGTGTATGTATTTCTGTGTCTTATATAAATGTGATTGAGTATATGCGTGCATGTGGTGTGGGTGGTACATATGTTTGTGGTGAATTATGTCTTCGTATATGTGTTTCTTTGACTGTCTTTTGTCACTTGCTGTGAGAGCATGAGGAGGCCTTTCTCTCTCCAGCCACAGAGAAGTCTTCTGTAAGATGTGTACAGAATGTAGAGCCATCCAGCTGGTGAGTCTCCTAAGTGCTATTTCAGATCACATTTAAGAAGATGAAAGGCCAAAGCTATAGATTTGGAGAGTGTGTTTATTTTATAAAATATTCCGAGGTGTCAGGGATTTTGAATGGTGCATCCCTGATCTTCCAGGAAACCACATGCTGGGAGGTCAGGGAAGCTCTAGAGCCCTAGTAGCCTTCCTCTGAACACAACATCTCTGAGGAAACCAAGTCCCTAGAACTACAGATTGTTTTCTGTCCCTTTGGGCCATGTAGTGACCATGACACTGTATGGGAAACAGAAGGATTTCTCTCAAGCTGTCTCTCCCAAATATATGCCAGACTTAGCTGCTTGAGAATGACTATACACTTGGAGGTCATCAGGCGTAAATTAGGGGTCATTCTCCCTAAGAGCTATCAACCATCTAGACCAAGCAGACACCACTGTTTATCCCATAACAAGTAGGGCCCACTCCCTTCTGATAAGGATAGCTGTTGTCTGTTTCCTTGTAGGAGACACCAGAGAGGTCAAACCCGCTCAAGGATGACCAAGGTCAGGCTGCCACCATGAATCTAGGACCCCCTCTCCTTATCCCCACAACACTGTTCTCCACTCATGAGGACCAGCAAAGGGTTCCTGAGAGCCCAACGACTCTCACCCAGAGGAGCCCTTGCTAGAAGAAAAGGCAGCAGTCAGCTTGAAGCAAGAGAGATGTGCAGGCCTGGTGGTAAGGAGAGACAAGGGGCCTGACTTCAAAGAGCACTAAATCTCTTCCCCAAAGGGCTTCTCACATTTTTTATTACCTAGTCTCCAGGGTGGCACTCTGGTGCTGGTGAATGTCGCAGCCCTCATTAACATTCCTTAAAGGATTTATGCTTTTCATGATGGCAGCCGAGGGGGTTTCTGATTCTTCTTTCTACCTGATCTGGCATTCTGTGTGTGGCAGTTACATATCTCTTGTCAACTTGTGGACTAGCCTGTCAATCAACTCACAGCATCATGACCTCATTTGGAGGCGCAAAGGAGACAAATAGCTCAGTGGAGGCCAGTTACACTCCCCCCCTGAGAGACATTCCTGTTGACAAGCCACAAGGAGCTATGCTGATGGCAGCCAGAGCCTTGGAACTTGAGAAGCCACATGGAGACCCACGCCAGTGCTGAGATGCTTCCACCACCACTGGATCCACAAGAATTTCCACCCAACAGCCTGTGACCTTCCTGCATTCTGCATCATTGCCTGTGTTGCGTGAGTCTGACAAGGAATTTATAGACTGGTATCAGGCATATGGGCTAATATTTGACTTATGGACTTGATCTGGACTGGGTTAGGATGTTTTCCTAATGTACAATTACTCTTTATATAAAGCGCTTTCTTACACACATATGAGGGTCTATGAATTTGTTTCTCTAGTCAGCCCAGACGAACGCATTCTGTGAAGAAGAGCTTTCTGGGGTGGGAAAGTGACCTTGAGGAGATGCAGTTCTCCTCTCCAATGGTCACCAGTGGAGTTCTCTCTCTGCCTGCACCTCTCTGTCTCTTGATGATCACAATGGACTCATGGGCTTGTATGTCAGACTGTACGCTTAATTGCAGTCATTCTGCTTTCTTGGTGTCCCAACTGCCACAAGAAATCTTTGAACATGCCTTTGCTTTCTGGCACAAAATGCTCCAGGCCCACCTTCTGCCTCAGGTAACCTTGCCCAGACCTAGACTCAGCAAGTTCCCACTGAGCTCTAGTTCTACTGCAAGGAAGAGTGCCTAGAATCCAGTACTTAGTGCCCAGTTTGTTTGCTGTGGCTAATGGGGCCCAATTCCCCCAAGACCAATCTATAAAGTTCTCTTCAGGCTACTCCTGGTGGCTAGGGGGTTGTGAGGCTGCAGTTCCATAAGCTGCATGCTGAGGAAGGGGCTAGGTTCCAGGAGGCAGGAGGGCTGAATTCTCCCTATGGCTGCAGCTAGCCCAGCGGGAGCCATTGGATTCTGGCTTCCCATTCCTCTAGGGAAGCGCTGCTAATAAAACTTTCTGTGAAGAGGTGTTCTGTCACTGTACTGTCGAAAAATTGCCACCCTAGCCCTTGGTGGCTAATGAGTACTTGAATTGTGGCTAATACAATCAAGATATTAAGTTTTGATTTTTTTTGTTTTTTTGGGTTTTTTTGCAGAATTATCTCTTTTTGTAATTTAATCATTTTATTTGGGGCTCAAATAACTCCTATCACAATCCATACATCCATCCATTGTGTCAAGCACATTGAACACCTGTTGCCATCATCACTCTCCAAACATTTGCCTTTTACTTGAGCCTGTGGCACCAGCTCCTGATTTCCCCCCCTCATTTCCCGTTCCCCCTTCCCTCATTAACCCTTGATAATTTATAAATTTTTTTTCATATCTTACATGGTCGTGATGGGACCAGGTTACCAGACATGCTGCCCTGTTTTTTTGCCACACTGCCAAGCCATCATGCTGGTCCAGGCAGGTCCACCTCCACTGACACCTCCACTTCCCTTGTGCCTTTTCATCCCCTTCATCCGCAAGAGAACTTGGATTCCTCTTGTGAGAACACTGGCTTCTATGCAGGCATTCCTACCCTGGTGGTCAAGGTAGTGTTAGTCCGAGTTGACCAGAGAAATAAATTCATAGACACTCATATGTATGGAATAGAGAACTTTATATCAAAGAGTAATTGTACATTAAGAAAACATCCTAACCCAGTCCAGATCAAGTCCATAAGTCTGATATTAGCCCATATATCCAATACCAATCTATAAATGCCTCTTCACTCATGCAACACATGCAATGATGTTGAGTGCAGGAAGATCACAGGCCAGTGGGTGGAATGTCTTGTTGATCTAGTGGTGGTGGAAGCCTCTTAGCACTGGAGTGGGTCTCCATGTGATTCCTCCAGCTCCAGGGCTCTGGCTATATCAGTGTAGCTCCATGTGGCTTGTCAGCAGGAATGTCTCACACGGGGTGAGTGTGTGTCCCACCTCCAGCAAGCTATTTATCTTTTTAGCACCTCCAAATGAGGTCATCAAGCTGTGACCTGATGGACAGGCTAAGCCCCACCCCTTCACTCTTAATAGTCTCAAGTTGACAACAGATTATGTAACTACCAAAAGGTCTGAACCTTGTCCTCTGAGCCTTGGATCCCAAAGCAAAACACAAAAAGAAAAAGTTTCTCTCTCAAAGAACTTAACTCTGACCATTTTAAGCCTTAGCTCTTAAGATGTATTTTTCCTCCTTACTGCTGACCAAAGGCCTACAACTAACTGCATACTCTGTTCTCTGCTGTGTCCTCTCTTTAAGTCTCCAGTAGCCTTCTGCTCAATGGGCTAAGTAATGGGGTAACAGAAACTACAACAATAAAATCAGAGAACAGAAAACAAAACACTTCGGTTAATATGCCAATGTATATGCATTACCCTAACAAAAACAGAAATAGCTTCCTGTGAATTGACCATTTACCTTGGAAATGGTGCTGTTCTGTTAATGTTCTGTTCTTGGCTTGAAAGGTATTTGGGTCCCATGAGGACACGTGGTAAAGCAAAGTAGAGAGTGGGTGAGCCAAGCTGAAAGTGTGTATCCTCCTTTGAGGTCCTTTGAAGGTCACTTCTCAAACCAAAAGCCAGGCCAGACTCCCTCAACACATACACACACATACACGTTTATAGTTGCTCACGACCGCAGGTACACTTATACACACACAGGCAATTATTCATGTATACAAACACATGAATGCTCTCTCTCTGCTAACCAGAACTTCTGCCTGGGTCTATGCCTGTACTCCCTGCCTTTCTATTCGGTCAGAGAGTAATGTTTTCATTTGTACCTTGTTGGGCCCTGGAGACCATGGGGTGATGGGGAAAAGGAAGCACACGTTTCTCCCCTGACATCAAGAAGGCGTCTGGAGTGTGCGTGGGTGGTGTGTTGGTTCCTGGAGCAGTGTGTGGCAGTGGCATCACTAAGGTTGGTGTCACCCCATACACTAACTCATGGTGTCATTGCCTCCCCTCAGCTTCCTCTGTGCCAGACATACAGAATCCTTAGTAATGGTGATCATCAATCGTACTCACAGACCAATATGTGATAAACATAGCTCTCAATCGCTTAAATGTCGTATTGCTTAGATTTTGTGAATAGTAAAAACAAATTTGTTTTGTAAGCTATTTCTAAACTGAAATACATAATTAGCCACAAAATATTAGTAATTGAATAGAAACCTTATTTTTCTCCTTCCTTTTCCATAATGGCTTCATTGTAAAAAAAAAGTTATTGATATAGGTTTACAAATAGCTAATTACCATAATATTATAGCTAAAGCAAAAGAAAATGGACAAAATTAGCAACTATGAAAACACCTCTCCCAACAAAAACAAAGAGCACTGGCTCGTAGCCTGTGCAGACAAAGCCAGGAGATGCTAAACGCCATTGTAATTGGGGAATGACCACAGCTCTGACAAGCACAGTAGAAGGTTCAAACAGTAAATTAACATAACATTTTAGCCTCGTTGGTATATTGATACATGCAAGCTGGGCTTATAACTTGTTTCGTTGTTGTTTTAACTAACTACAGGAGTATTTTCATAAAATAATAAATTTCTACTGAAACTGAAAAAAATTGCAAATAATGAAATACACCACTTGTGAGGGGGCAGATGGCTAGGAATAACAAGTTATAACACTTTTCAGTGAAGCTGTGTGCAGATTACACAGTCCCTAAACTCAAATAGTTTTGAGGCCTGGATACTTAGGCTCCCCCTGGATTTGGGGACCCAGACATTTTATCTGTAAAGATCATACCAATCGCCTCAAGTTCTAGTCTTGGGAATACCTGAGGCCCTAAAGTTAAATCCTCAAAGTGGAATTTACATAGGGGTCTAAATCTCTAAGTTTAGGAATGGATGGTGGAATTTTAGTCATCATCTAGTGGGTGAGGCAGATCTATTTCTGTGTCTTGACCTTTCCTAATGTCTTCAAAATTACTCACTGCCTAGTTTAAGGTTCTGAATACAGGGGTGGGTTCAAGTGTATGGGAAGGATAGTTAGGCTTCTACTAGGAGACCCAGAACTACAGATGTACGCTTAGAATATAAAGACTCTTTCCTGCCACACAGATCAAGGGTCTCACAGCTTAGCCTCCACTCTGCCTAGCTGTCCGTGTGATCTGGGATCCTCATCTTTTCTTTAGGTATCAGTCTTTTTAGCTGGGACCCCTTAATATCAGACTTATGGACTTGATCTAGACTGGGTTAGGATGTTTTCTTAATGTACAATTACTCTTTGATATAGAGTTCTCTATTCCACACATATGAGTGTCTATGAATTTGTTTCTCAATCTCTACCTTGACCACCAGGGTAGGAATGCCTGCATAGAAGCCAGTGTTCTCACAAGAGGAATCCAAGTTGCTTGAGGATGAAGGGGATGAAAAGGCACAAGGGAAGTGGAGGTGTCAGTGGAGGTGGACCTGCCTGGACCAGCATGGTGGCTTGGCAGTGTGGCAAAAGGCAGCAAAAGGGCAGCCTGTCTGGTAATCTGGTCCCATCAGGATTTCCCACCTTGTTGCCAGAATTAGCCATGGCTGCAACACAGGCCCAGTGTGATTTCAGTCTTTTCCCTCATCGTCTTTAGGCTGTTGCCCTATCCTCTTGGCTCCACGGGGACTGGAGCCCATGGAGAGGCAAAGACCCGGGCCCCAACATCTGTCTCTTTGAGGTAGTCTTCAACTACACCTTCACAGAACTCAGTCAATGGATCACGCAGAGGTGTGAAGGAGGCTGGGATGCATGTGCCTGGAACAAAATCAGGAGTCCCAGGAAACAATGAAGATGTGGGGCAGACAACCAGTGGTCTTGGTCTCAGTATATCCAGCACAAGATGTTCCTCTAGCCAGGACCGGACACCTGTCCTCAGTGAGACAGTGGGACCTAAGAGCCCCATATGCATGCCCAGCTGTGTCTGCCAACATCCCATTTTCATGGGACACTCCCAAAGCTCTGGTTGGGTTCAGGGGCCTACATTTCCTGAGGTCTTCCCCATGAATAAAGCCATTTTACAAACAAAAGACAGTCTAGCCCACCAGAGCTGTGCTGTCCAAAATGGTAGCCACTACTCATCTGAGCTGTTGAGATGTAAGTGTAAATTTAATGAAACTAAATAACATTTAAAAAATTTAATATCTTGTTTGTATTAGCCACAATTCAAGTATTCATTAGCCACCAAGGGCTAGGACAGCAATTATTTGACAGTACAGTGACAGAACACATCCTCCTCACAGAAAGTTCTATTAGCAGCGCTTCCCTAGAGGAATGGGAAGCCAGAATCCAATGGCTCCCGCTGGGCTAGCTGCAGCCATAGGGAGAATTCAGCCCTCCTGCCTCCTGTAACCTAGCCCCTTCCTCAGCATGCAGCTTATGGAACTGTAGCCTCGCCCCCCATCCCCCACCCCCAGCCCATCAGTAGGATGAATGTATGTATACTCTGTCTGATCCTGGGCCCCAAACCAGCCATACCATGTGTCCCCAATGTAGGAGGAGAGACTCCAGAACAGCTTAGGAAGAGGAGGAAGGTACAGGATCTAGAGTAAAGAGGACTGTGTACTGTCTATCTCTGTGACAGCTGACTGGCCAGTTGTCGGCAAATCCCTTCTCTGGCTTCTACTTCTTCACCCAACCATCCATCTATCCATTCATCCATCTACTTTTCCAGTCATCTATCCATCCATCTATATATAGCTTTAGTCATCCTTCCATCTATCCGTTCACCATCCTTCAATCCAGCTGTCCATTCCATACTCCTGTCTTACAAGTATGGATACAAAGTGAGTTGTGAGTGATGAGAGCGGCGTGTTCTTTGTGCCCAAGAGGCTATACTTCACAGGTGAGCTGTCGCTCTCAGTACAGAGGCTGTGACTGGCCCAAACCTAAGTTAAGAAAAGGAGAAATCACCCATGTGCTTATTGAATTCTGAGTCTTCCAGGCATTCTTCTGTTATTATTGTTAGTCTGGTTATCCCCCAACTCAGGGCAATCTAATGCACAATGGGACAGGCGCCTTAGGTTGTTCGTTTCAGAAGTAGGTCACTGGGTCTTTCTTCCTAGTCCGAGTCTGGAAGCTCTGCTAAATCCTGCGCAGCATCGTAGAAACAAGCACGCCTCCACGAGGACAGACAGTGACTGTGCGTGAGGTGCTTTGGCCAAGAATGAAACTGGAATCTCGCACGTGGAAGGCAAGAATCCTACCACTGAGCCACCACTGTCCTCGGGTTTAAGGCAGAATATAGAGCGGAGAAGGGAACAGACAAGATCATTACATATCTAGCAAGCGTTCAAGTGACCAGAGGGAAAAATGGTCTGAGATGATGATAATAATAGGCCTTTCTGATAGGGTGTTTAAACAGACCTGCAGGATGAGTCAGTCATGGGAAGAGTGTAAGTAAACTTTTACGGACTGCTAATAACAGTAAGTACAAGAAAGAAGGAAATGTTCACAAATGTATTGTGGTGATGATTGTACAACTCTTCTTTGTACGACTGAACTATTGAATCGTATGGTACGTGGGTTATGTGCCAATACAATTGTTTAAAAAAACAAAAAAAACGTTTACAGACAGAATAATAGTGTAAATGTCCTGAGGTGGGACAGAATTCCATATGCTAGACATATGGACCAGGGCACCTGGAGCACACTGAGAGACTGAAGTGGACCACGTGGGGACACAAACGGCACAGCGGAGCATGTGGATTTTATTCTTAGTTAAACAGGAAGCTGTTGAAAGATTTGAAGCAGAGAAACATTGAGCTTCCATTTATGTTTGACGAATACCACTCTTCTATGGAGAGTTGGAGAAAGAACGAGAAGCACTCACAAGCGTGAGTACAGACAGGCCCATTAGGAAGCGTTTGGAGCAAATCCAGTGGGAAATAATGATGATTCGGATGAGAATCGTGGTAGTAGAAATAGGGAAAAGTGGGAAGATTGAGGTGTGTCATTTGCTGGTAGAGACGAGACCAGGCAGGGAGCACAGATGGAAAACACTTGACTCCAATCCCATAGTTGTTGGGGGAGGCTGTTACAGTCTGCAACCCCAGGGATCAGGCTGGAGAGGAGCAGCCGGAAGAGAAAGAGGAAAGGGGAATGGAGAAGCAGATTCATGCTTTAGCTGGTCAACAAGACACAAAATGTGACCCCAGTAACCAGCCGGCTTCCACATGGATGGTGATTAGAGCTGAGGGGACAGGGAGCAGGAAAGGAGAGAGGGATTCTCCCTCCTCTGGGGCCAAATCAGTGCAATTACCGCAAGGAGGAGGCCAATGGAAGAGAGAATGTTCCAGTCACTCTAAAGAAAGGTGACTGTGGAAGTTCCCATCCTGGTCCCCATTCATGGCACTGGAACAACCAGAAGACTGCTGAAGAAGTCCAGAGGGCCATCCTGTTGCCATGAACTGGTGACATGCCTACTGCCCAGGTGGAACCTTCAGTCTCCACCCACATTCTTGATATATGGGAGCAGCCTTCTCCATTTCCCCTTTCTGATTAGGGCCCTATCCCTCAGCAGCAGCCCAGTAGGGAGGATCAGTGAACACTCCAAACTTTCCCCAGACCTCTCGGTTGCCCGGTGGGAGAGTGGTTGTCCCTGAATGCCCAACACTCCTGCTTGGATGAGACATCCTCGATCAACTGCAAATGGGTGTAATTTTGGAAAAACCAGCTGCCAAATCAGAAAAGGAGAAGACCACCTCCCGTTAGGAGAACGAGTTGGAATTCAAGTATGGGATGTACATACTTCAGGACTCACTACATTAAATTAAAACTAGGAAACTTTTCCTGTGAACAAACAATGCCCTCTAAAACTAGAGGTCTCTTGTAGGAATTGGGCCTCGGTCAAACGTCATAAAATTAACAGGGTCCGAAGTTCTGTCAATCCCAAGAAACCTGATAGCTGTTACAGGTTTGTGCAATACTTGTAGGCAATACATGAAGCAGTTGTTCCCATCTATTCTGTAATGCCAAATCCTTACACCCAGTTATCCCTGCAACGTTAGCATTTTTCACAGTGCTGCACTTGAAGGATGCATTCTTTTGCATCACCTTGTATGAGGTCTCCTTTTTTTTTTGAAAGGTTCTCTAAAACCAACAACAGTAACCAGCTTTGTTGAACACGGTTCCCACAATGAATCTAAGGTTCTGCTCCATTGATTTGAAGATGCTTTGTGGAAAAAGCTTTGAGAGTTAACTTTAGAAGGGAGCACCTTACTTCCAGATGAAAATAATCTCCTGTTAGCCAGCTCCACCCAGGAAATACACTTGCAAGAGACTGTGTGGTAGTTACATAAATTCATGTAGCCTGTCAATTAGGTCACAGGGTCACACCTACCAGGGGCATCATGGGAACTTTCTCCTTGGAGGTGGGACATACTCTCGCTCTGCTTCACATTCCTGTTGACAAGCCACATGGAGCCATGCTGATGGCAGAGCCCTGGAGATGCGTCTACTGCCACTGGACCCACAGGATTTCCCACCCACTGGCCTATGATCTTCCTGCATTCAGCATCATTGCATATGCTGCATGATTCTGAAGAGGAATTCCTGGGCTAATATCAGACTTATGAACTAATATCGAACTTATGGACTTGATCTGGACTGGGCTGGGATGTTTTACTGATGCATAATCACTTCTTGATATAAAGTTCTCTTACACATATATATGAGTGTCCCTGAATTTGTTTCTCTAGTCAACCCAATCTAATACACAGTTACCCTTCTTAAGTATCTAGATGAATGATTATATAAAATTACCTCTAAGAAAGCTCAGAGTACATAATAACATATTAAATATTTGGGGTTCCTCATATCTAGACACCTTGCAAGGGATCCACACTCCAAGGACCCAGAGGGAAATCCATCTCCTAAGGGATTCACAGGCTTTTGCTGAATATGGATCTCAAACACAGAGATGCAGATAGTTACATGAAGCCCTCAATGGAGACAACAGCTAACCCCTTAAGTGAACTATAGAATGGGAAATAGTCCTCAGTTACCTAAAAGAAGCCATGGCATCTGCCCCAGCACTCAGCCTCCCAGACTTAGATAAACTCCTTGAGCTTATCTAGGATTTCGGAGAGAGAAAAGCAATAGCTCAGAGTGCTGGCCCCAAAGGAATGGTGCTCCAGCCAGGAGATAGGTGGAAGTGTTAGGTAGCAAGATAGGGGCTCCTACAGGAAGTTGGAAGCTGATAAAGGCTAAAGGGCTGCCAGTGCAGGCCCCCCGAGCCAGTGGGGGTGGTACACCTAGGTGGGTGGTACACCTAGGTGGGCGGTACACTTGAATTGGCCCAATCTAGGCCAGGTGGGCTTAATTCAGCCAATGGGGTCAACCAGTACTGTTGACCACACCGCCCAGCCACAGGCCCCCCAAAGGCCTGAACCAGGTGATTGCCCCCTTCTTCCCGCTGCACCTCTGCCTTATGACAAGGCCTCTTTCTTTTTCTCTGGCCTCAGGCTGCCACGTGTGGGGGTGCAGTGCCACAAGGTTGCCGTGTGCTTAACTGTAAAACCTGAAACTTCTATCCTTTCTCAAAACTCACTTGAACCACAAAGGGCTTCAGCATGAATTCTTTCTCGTGAGGAGCCAAGAATCGAGGCATTTCCCACCCGAGGAATCTAACAGAAGGATAGCACAATTCTTCTCCTTGATATGCCTCAAGTTACCCTCACTGACTGCCGTACTTAAAATTCCGCCAAATAGTTAACCACTCCCTGAGTAGGGGAAATCAGGCCCTCGGTGGAGTTTTCTCATCCCACAGGGACTTGTCCGACAGCTCCTGTCAGATGCAGAAGAGGAATGGTTCATGGATGGTAGCAGTTTCATAGAAAGGGGACACAGGAGAGCTGGACATACAGGCATCAGTTTGCGGGACACAACCAAAGCGGGCCCTTGACCCACAGGCACCTCTTTAAAAAGAGCACAGGTTGGGGCTCTGCTCAGGGCTCTGGAATTAGGAAAAGGAAAAAGATTAAAAATTTGGACTAATTTAAATACACATTCCTTATTCTTTACATTAACATCTCCATCTGGAAAGAAAGGGGAATGATTAAATTATCTCATAAAACTTAGAGAGGTCATGCTGCAGCTACTAGAGGCTGTGAACTTACCAGTTGAAGCAGTGGTGATACATTGCAAGGGCTACCAAAGGGATAAGACACATATTAGTAGAGGAAATAATAAAGCAGGTGCAGCAGCAAAAACAGGCACCACGGAAGGGGATGCCCATAAAATGTTACCCCTCATACCAAAAGGAGAAATCATATTTCCTTGCTATAACCTGCAGGATAGAGTTTTAACAGGGGGAAGAGTTTTACTTAAATGCAGAAGGATAGCATGGCAATGATACTGGACAGCTTTTCTTGCCAAAGAGTCAGCATTAGAAGAGGGTGAGGGCCTGCACCAAGACACTCACTTCAGAAGGGAAGGCATGATGACTCCACTGAAGAAAATAGTATACCATCCTCGCACAGAAAAGATTGTTAAATAAATACTGTGGGGATGAGATCTTGCATTAATATTCCCAGGACCGCCCACACCACCACCTTTGCTAAAGCCCATGCAACATAGGGGCTTTTATATTGGAGAGGGTTGGCAAATGGACTTTACCATTACGCCCCATGCATAAGGGTCTGAGTACTTGATACTATACATGGAAGACGCCCTGGTGGTGTAGCGGTTATGCAAAGGGTCGCTAACTGCAAGGTCAGCAGTCTCCTTGGGAGAAGGATGAGGATTTCTACACCCATAAAGACTTAGAGTCTTGGAAACCCTATCCTATAAAGTAACTTGCTATGAGTCAACATTGACTCAATGCAGTGATAGACACTATTCAAGGATAATTTTACCAGATTGGTGGAGGCTTTTCCTACAAGGTCAGAAAAAGCAGTGGAGGTATCCAAAGCTCCTCTTAAGGAAATTATCCTGATTTGGGCCACTTCTATCATTACAAAGTGATATCAGTCGCTCTTTTGTGGCTAGCAGAGCCAGAGATTAGCACAAGCACTAGGGGGAAATGACCAGTTTCCTTCCTCTTGGCATTCTCAATCATCAGGAAAAGTAGCATGAATCATACTTCGAAGAGGACTCTCCCAAGTTATGCCAAGAAACTCAAGAATCATGGGTTAAACTCTTGCCCGTTGCCCTCTTAAGAATCAGGTCTTCCTTGAAGGGAGATTTAAAACTAAGCCCAAATACTAAGGGATGCCTGCCCCTCCCCTGAGAAGAATATATCTCAAACGATGGCACTGAATCTGCAGCTTCGGGAGAAGGATATATCTGACCAGAGCACACAGGAACAGATGACGGGGGAGGAGGAGAGACTGGAGCA
>NW_022103904.1:28606966-28608657 GCF_000313985.2 Echinops telfairi | reverse complement strand
GAAATGATGTACAAATACGCTTTACACAATTGATGTGTGTATGGATTGGGATAACAGTTGTATGAGCCCCTAATAAAATGTTTAAAAAAAATAAAATAAAATAAAACTAAGCCCAGACAAACAAATGCAATCTGGGTATATGATCAATTTAGGACACGTTCAGGAAGCTCTGAAAGAATATGGGAATAAAACGGTACCTCCTCTGGAGAAGGGACCGGAGTCTCCTCACAACTTGTAGGACGCATCCCCAGAAGATCAGTCCATGGAGAATTGAAAGGGCCCCTTGCAGGTTATCCCAGCAACACCAGCCAGTCAAGCTTGAGAATCATCTCTTGGATTCATGGCTCTAGAATTAAACCTTACAACCCTCAGACTCAAAATTGACCCCGGGACTCGAAATTGAGGCCAAAGACCCAGAAGAAGGCTTATACCTGTGAACTTGTGAATGACCTGAAGCTCCTCTTCAGGAAAAGTGGCAGTTTCGTGCCAAGCTGCAGCTTCTTCTACAAACCTCTAGCTTCTTCACAGAAAAGAGTGTGCTCCTAAATGCAGGGCAGATTAGGAGAGAGTTCTACTCATATAGGCAGGGTGAGGTGCCACCCCCATATAAGCAAGAAATAGCGATAGAAGGAGTGACCTCCATTCCTGATCCCATAAAGAATTATGGGTATGAAATTTCCCAAAGGAAAGTGACACAGGGCAGGGGAGCACAAGTGGAAACTGTTGGCCAGAGACTGAGGCAGGAGTCGTTGCCATGTAAAATTGACTAGGACCCAGAATTCAGGCAGAAAAGTTCCTAGAGACAGATGTTCTCTCTTAATGAAACTGTTAAACTAATGTCCAGAAATACTACTTCAGGGACCAAGACCTGTCACCTTCCTGAAAACCCACATGTACACTATCCATGGATAGAGCATGTCCACCTCCCCTTACCAATAAAACCCTGTAAACTACATTTCCCAGAACTCAGCATGCTCTGTGGGAACCCTTAAATATCCTTTCTACACTGCTCATGAAAGTAATTTTCTTTACTGCACTAACCTTCAGGTCATGGCATCCCCTACAGGGGCCCGAATTAAATTATCCAGAGCATTGTCTCCATATCTGACCAGAGTAAATAAATAAATAAATCTAGGGGGTTTTCTTTTGGAGTCTACATGTTTGGGGTTTGTTCTGCTTCTTGAATGTGTATCCTCCTCCTTCCATGAGATTTAGGAAGTTTTTTCTTCCAAAACTCTGACAGTTTTCCTACACCCTCCTGGCCATAGATTTAGATCACTTGTTGTTCCCTTGTCCCTGGGTTTGTTAACACCCATTTCCTTTCACCTGCCTCCCCATCTCCAGTGTCCCCCCAGAACCGCCAGTTGGTTGTTTTCTCCTCTGGATTGTTTATCCTGACTATCTTATCTAGATAGACATGCAGAGACAAAAATAAGCACAAGAACAAGACAGAGCAAAACAAAGCAGCAAAAGAAAACAAAACAACAAAAAAAGAAAAACCTACCCTGTTTCCCCGAAAATAAGACAGTGTTAATTTTTGCTCCCAAAGATGCGCTAGGTCTTATTTTCAGGGGATGTCTTATTTTTCCATGAAGAAGAATATGGTACACATTTATTGTTTATTGCTTTATTAAAAGAAACCTCACACTTCCTGTCTGCTCCGGCTGTGCTGTGGCTAACAGTGAGCTGCG
>NW_022103904.1:28599838-28606662 GCF_000313985.2 Echinops telfairi | reverse complement strand
GGGATTTCATTGCTCTGCTCCCCTTGCTGTTCCAGAGCAACTGGTTTTCTAGACAATGAAAAGGTTCTAGAAATAGTGTTGGTGGTTTTATATGGGAAACTGAAAACCGGGAAGAGAGTGGATGCAGACAAATTCTCCACGTTCATATTTAAGGAGTCTGGAAGGCAGATTATGGTGGAGGAAGGCCTTCATGCTTGTGAGTTGGAGATGCATCCCAGTCACATTCTTCTAAGTAAAAATTGTCCCCCAGATGTGCCCCCACCCCATAAAAATGCCAATCTTAAGGTGATGCATGCAAGCACATGCTTGCTACTCTATAGCCTGAAGATTATCTGCTTGAAGGCTATGTGCCACAAGGTTGTCTGCTATCAAGAGCAATCAGATCCTATTGTCTCTCCCACCCTAAGTAGTGTCCCACCCACTCCCTACTGATAAGGAACATAGATTGATCCCCTGGAGAAGAGGTCAGGGACATCTAAGGTCAAGTAAGCTCAGGGGTGGCCTAAGTTAGGCTGCCATCTTAACTCTAGAACCCACGCATCTTGTTATGTATGTGCCTTCCTGTCATGTGTATGCCCTAGCTCATCCCCTTACTGTTTTATGTATGCTTCTAATACAACCCCTTGCTGTTACGTAATGCATGAAGTGGCTCACTTGCCCAAGATTATATAAATTTGTGAGAGAATACATTACCCATGCTCTTGTTCAGGTCATCATGGAAGAGGTGAGCCTTGTCTGATGTTTCTTTACTTTATGGCTCAATTACACAACCATCCCCTAGGACACATTTGGTTGTGGAGGCTGATCCCCCACTGTTGTATAACATTATGAGTCAATTTACGGTCACTAAATTACACACTTAAAACATTTAAAATAGTAATTTTTGTATTACACATATTTTACAATTAATTTAAATGACTGAAAATATTCTTCTCAGATGTAGCCATGGTACTCAGATCTGGTTAATGAAATATGAGAAAGGCAAAAGGTTTTTTTAAATAAAATGTCAAAGATTTGGTACAAGAAAGACCACCTTTGGCTTTTTGTCCTCCTGTCCCCTCTTCCCTCCTGGAAAAGATGTATAATTGTCTTGGCGTAGCCACTTTTGACAATGAGGTGCAAGATAACATCATTACTAGGATGAGAGAGACTTAAAGATGGTGGAGGTGGGGGAGAAAAGCCTGAAATGGTTGGGGTGTAGTGTAGAGCGGGCTGATAGGGAAAGCTAGACATGCCCTACCCTCAAGAAAGCAGGCACTGTGGGGACTTAGAAGGAAGGCAGACAGGAAGAATGCAGCCCAGTGAAACAGCTTCACCATGTGCTTACAAATACCGTTCATTATCCGAAACAGGAGCAGCAAGCAATGTCCCTAATGCTATTCCTGGCACCAGGAGCCACACGCTGCAATGCTCTCCGCATATTTAAGTGAATCGTGGTGTTGGTGAAGAATAATTCATATGCCACGGACAGCCAGAAGAACAAATAAATCTGTCTTGTAAGAAGTACATTCAGAATGCTCCTTAGCTGTGTGGATGAGAAGATTTTCTCTCTCAAGAGAGAGCTGTCTCTGGATAAGGACAACATAGAGGGTCATCAAAAACGAGGACACCTTTAATTAGATAGCTCAATAAAGGGCTTAAACAGTAATGATGGTGAAGGCGGCACGGGACTAGGCAATGTTCCATGCTAATGTGCACAGGGTCATTATCAGTTAGAACCAACTGGATAGCGCCTAACAATAACATTTAAGTGGAGTCAAAAAATAAAACAAATCTTTATGATCTTCCTAATATTGCCCAGTTGTTGCGGCTGGACAGTCTGAGTGTCCGATAGTCTAAGGAAAGCAGGAAGGCCAGTCACTGAAAAGGACACCATTTCAGGGGGTCCTTTCTGGAACTGAGAGGGGAAACTGGTGACTGCACGGGGGCGTGTGCCTGAACTTTCAGGCTGGCAAGTCCCCGGGGACAGCCTCATGGACTGAGGATCCCAAAGCAGAAATCAGCAGCTCATTCACAGGTACAGCAAACACAGGGAGGCGGCATTTTGTCCACACTTCTACAGCTTCTTTGAAGTCCTGTCTGGAGCACCAGGTGTGTAACACATGTTCACTTGCATCTTCTAAAAGCCTCATGCAACAGGTTAAGAATTCTCAGCATTGTGAGAGGCTGTCCCTACACTGCAGACAGTTAAGGGACTTTCTAAGGACCACAGACCAAGATGGCTTTGAAGCAGGGATTGGACTGGAAATTCTGGGCCCCACGGGTAAAAAGAAGAGGTCTGGGACTCATGTTAGGGTATCTACCAGAGTCAGGGAGGCCACAGTCCTGCATGTATTTGTGGACATGCGCTCATTTATAGATGAGGTTAAAAGAAACAGTTAACCTAAAAGAAATGAGTAACCAAACGTTGGTAGTGTGGGAATTCGGTCCCAGGTCTACCGGGTGTTAGAGCCCCCCCCTCTGGCCTGAGCTCCAGCTGCTGGCCTCGTAGACCGCACTCAAAGGCGCCCCCTTTCCTCATCATCCACTACTGACAGCAGCAGAGGGCAGTGATGACCTCAGGGACTTTGGGTTCCCATTGCTTTGGTTTGATGCCCAAAAAAGTTCACCACTAGCTCACTGTGCAACCTTGGGAAAGTTTCTTAATCTATCTGGGCTTCATTTCCTCATCTGTGAAATGAGAATACTGAAAGTCGAATTTATCTCATGGTTAGGATGTGTAAAGCACTTCGAAAAGTGTTCAGCACATGACAAGCCCAAATATAAGTAAAATAAAACCTGCAACGCTGGAATCTAAGGTGGAAACCTGTCAGAGAAGGAACATTCAGAGAGAGTGACAGAATAGAGCGATAGAAGAATGCTGTGACTGCCCCCTGTCAGTCAGTCAACAGAGAGAGAGAGAAGCTTGTAGGACTGAGAAAAACAAGGCAGACTCGTTAAGTTCTCTCTGACAGTTTTCCCTGTATACCCATAGCTATTTGCCAGTTGGCCTTATCTCTGGTCATTACATGTCGCAGCTATGCTAGAAGCGATGCCAGCAGTATTTCAAATGCTAGCGGGTTACCAATGGTGAATATGCTTTTGAAAAGTTCACAGAATAAAGACTAGGAAGACAGGCCTAGCAATCTACTTGTAAACATTAGCCAGTGCAAACCCTATCGTCCACAGTAGAATGACCATATCGTTTGGTATAACGGTGAAAGGTGAATTGTCTAGGCCAGAAGGCATGCGCACACAGTGGCTGCAACAGTAACTCAAGCATACCTAGGATCATGAAGATGGCATTTTTGTTTGATTGCACATTGGGTCACCATGAATCAGAGCTAACTTGATGGCAAGTGACAAGTCTTAGCTGTTGTCAGCAATTTTGTTGTTTTTATTTTATTGACTTTGGAAAGGGTGGAGGAGCTTGTGAAGCTATGTTGCTGAGGGAAGTCATACCTGGAAAAGCATCCTGAACTTTGTCGGCCTCAGAAGCCCTGATCCCAGTAGGCCACTTTGCTCGGGGCAGGTATGGGAACAGTGAGCCTCGCTCTGACACTTCAGGCAGGTTTTGCCAGCAAGTGGTTTGGGATTTGCCTGGCATTGCTCTCAGGGATCAGACAAAAAACCCTTCCAGGTTCCTGTCCCTAAAATACTCCTTTCTGCTCCCTGAAGAGAAGTGAAATTGCTCATCATCGGGTTCTGGGTGGTTCCTGGATGAGGCCTCCCTCTGAGGTGGCCACAGAGTAAAGTTGGGTTCCAGCCAGGCACTTGGAGGCACCTGGTCTGTGGCCCAGTCAGCCTGGGACGTGTGCTCCGTGTTGCTGAGCAATGAACCCTGTCTGTCCCTGGAAAGACCCAGCCCCCGATGGAAATAGGCTCTGGGGCTGGGGGTAGAATGAAGGGCATACTGTACAGCATGTCTACTCTGTTGCAGCGGCAGCTGCCCAGGTGCTCTTGTGCTGAGGATGCCCTGCCTAAACAGAGCCCAGCCCAGCTGGAAGCCCCAAGGCTGAGATCCTGCCCTCCTAGAGGCCCTTAAGGCCCAGCCACAGCCACTCCTACCTGCACGCCTCTAAGAGGCCGAGGCAAAGGCACTGGGGGAGTCTTCTAGACCTGGATGGTAGCCCATCAATCATGAGCTCCAAGAGGTCAGAGACTGAATCTCACCCAGTCAGAGGCCCCATCCGGGCCCTGGGTCACCAGATTGAGTCCTGGACATTAGGCACTTAAATAGGCCACGGTCGCTCCTGAAATAACCTTGTCGGTTAAGATAACCATAAAAAGCCTTCCTAGCTACTCCATCCTGGCACCACAGAAATAGGGGCGCTGATTAGCACCTTCCAGAATCACTCTCCTTACTGAAGAGGTACTGGTGGGCTTGACTTCCTGCACTGTCTTTTAAAAAAATAGTACGAAATTAATTTGGGGGGTTTGCAAATTGGCACAGCATTTGTGAAAAGGGATTTTCCAGTATCTTTAAAAGGTCATCCAAATACCCATCCTTCTTTTTACCCAGCAATCGATTTCTGAGAATTCAGAGGAAAAAGGTACTAGTTAAAGATGTCTATGGCAGGGTTTAACTGGATCATCTAACCTCACCTTGGAAATAACCAAATGTCCTGCTGTAAAGTGCCAGGTGCTCTGTCCTGTGTTGACATGAAATGTGCCACAGATAAACAAAGAGGTCACGTGTTAGGGTGTGGAGTCATATCTAAGCACCTGCCCCCATGCACCTTACCACTCCATACCTGTACAGCCACACCTGAGGACCCGCACTGTGACCCTAAGAACCCCTGCAACAGCGCTGCATACTTTAGCATCAGCACTATGCACGCGTGTTCCTGCATCCAAGTAGCCATACCACACATCTGAGCACCATACTCAAGCACCCATACCATGCAGCTGAGCACCCACATATCTAAGCACCCATTGACCTGTGCCATGCACCCAAGCACCCATACCTATGTACCTGCACCCAAGCACTGACATTCAAGCACCCACACTACACATCCCAGTACCTGCACACACACACACATGCACCATGCACTTGTGTGCCCATACCTGAGCAGCTGTACCAGGATCCCCTTCCACTGCACACACAAATCCAGAGTGACACTGGTATGAGACTGGGCCTCCCTGAAACACCACCATGCTCCCTGAGGAGGAATGCTGTCCACATGCTGATTTCCAGGAAATCCGACCCCATCCATGGTGGGGTTCTAGAGGCTGATATGATTTGCATATCTGAAAAGGGCTCACGTTTTTGTGCACTGAGACTGCCACCCCAGGCCTGTGCCAATGATACAGTTTCCCGACAGGTACCAAAATCAAAACACAAAAATGCCCTGCCATTGACTTGATTTTGACTCCACAATTCTATAGGCAAAAGTAGTGGCTCCTTAAGGTTCCCAAGACTATAAATCATAACAGAAACAGACAGTCTTATGTTTGTCTCAAAAAGTAGCTGGTGGATTTAAACTGCCAATCTTGCCATTATCAGTCCAACACTAATTCCACTGCGTCACCTGGGCTCCTTCTAGCCAGGTATATCCAGTTAAAACCAGTCATATCCAATCTCAACTCATGATGACCCCGTGTGCAGAACTATGCTCATAGGATTTTCAGTGGCTGATTTTTAGAAGCAGGTTACCAGGCCTTTCTTCTCAGGTGCCTCTAAGTGAACTGGAATCTCCAACTTGTTGGGTTAGCAGCCCAGCTTGATACATCACCACAACCCCCTACATGGGGCACTGAGAAAGATCCAGATACTCACCCCATTCCATCATTTCTCTTAGGTTAGGGCCACACCAATACACCCCTCACTCAAATCATCAGCCCTATCCTGTCCCTTCAATGATTCAGCCCCTCTACACAAAGACCCTTTCAGACACACATGCCCAAAACATGTCCACAAGAATGAGATGCAAAAAAAAAAAGCTTAACTAGAGAAACTGAAGAGAAAGAAGAAGAATGAGATGCCATGAATGAATTTTGGGCTTGTATTTAGTTGTATCCCCAATCTAAGAACAGTTAGTTCTTATGACAGAGCCCTGATTGATGTTTGACCTAATGAAGAGATCACTGAAAATATGGGTGCTATAGCAAGGTGGGTGAAGAAAATAGTCGGTTACTATCAGAAAGAGTAGTGTCTGGGGTCTTTAATGCTTGTTTTCAAACAAGCACCATGTAAGTGAGCCAACAACTAAATCCACAGGGAAGAAGCACAACAGCCTGTGTGAGCCAAGGATTATAAATAATATCCAAGTCTGAAGGAAGGAATGGTATCTAAATCCAAGGGAGGGAAATTAGAAGGCCTAGTTTGCAGAAGGCTACATATGTCAGTGGAAGCCCACTGCAAGGTCCTCATGTGGATTCAGACTGATGAATACCCTCTCATCGTAGTTGAGGGATGCAGAGGGCATTATTAAGTTGATTATGGCATTTTGATGTAACATCATTTGAGCTCCCATTTTAAAGCTGTTTATTTAATTATTTTTTGAAATGAAGGGTGAATACACCTGGATCAAGCCCTTGGTGAATCCCCTCTGACCATGGGCCAGGAGTGTCTTGCTAACATGCCGAATGCATTGGAAAGTGGATTGTTGCTGATGCAGTTAGGTTAAAATTTAGCACCCTATTGTTTGATCTCCCTAAGATATATTTAAATTTGTTCTAGGTTTTAATATTTTCTGCTTTCTTCTTTTTTTCTCTGGGTTTCTTCTTTAAAGAAACCAAACATTTTATTGTGTACTCTTACAGCTCTTATAACATTCCATACATCAATTGTATCAAGCATATTTGTACATATGTTGACATCATTTCCAAAACATTTTCTACTT
>NW_022103904.1:28597878-28598713 GCF_000313985.2 Echinops telfairi | reverse complement strand
TCACCCTCCATTTGGCTCTCAATAATTCCTCTCAGATACATTGCACTTGATTAAACATTATACATTATACACATTCCTTGCCATCAATTTTAGATCTCTTGTTGTTACCTTATCTCTGAGTTTGTTGTGGGGCTCCCCACAACCCCCACCTTACCCCTTCTTCTCCCATGTTCCCACAGAACCGCTGGTCCTGTTGTTTTCTCCTTGGGATTGTTCATCCTGCTTATCTTACATAGATAGATATAGGGTGAAAGAAACAGAAAAGAAAAAAAACAAGATAGTTCCAGGTCTGTCTGCTGACCCTTATAAGTGTTTTCCAATAGGGTCTGATGAGTTGCCAAGTCCTGTCCATCAAATCAAAAGTCTATTTTCAGGATTCCTTGGGAACTTGGCTACATTGCTCCCTTGCTGCCCTGTTACATTCCATTCACATTTCACCCTGCTGTGCATGGAGCAGACCGGGCACAGTTTCCTCACCGTCTCCAGTGCTGTCCCCCGTAGTGCTATGGGTCAGTGAGGGAATGTCGTGTCTTGTGGTGGGGCCGGCCCTCCAGACCTCTCTGTGCATTGGCCACTCAGAACTGCTTTCTTTTCCATTGAAGTTTTTGTTTTATTGGTTGCTCTTGTGAATTTATTTATTTATTTTTTAAATGCTTTTCTGTATATGAAATCAAGGATAGGTAAATCTATAGAGAGAGTAACTGAATTAATGGTTCCTTGTGGGCATGACAGGGGAGATGGGGGTGGAAGGGGAAGCTAATAATGATGAGTACAAAAATGAATAAAATGGAAGAAAGTAATCTTGCATTGAGGAAGTACTTGAGTGGAGGCCCAA
>NW_022103904.1:28593876-28595641 GCF_000313985.2 Echinops telfairi | reverse complement strand
AAAAAATGAATAAAATGTTCTAAAGCTGATTGTAGTGATTCATGTAGAATTCTTCTAGATGTGATTGAGCTTTTGAATTGTACAATATGTGAATTATATGCCAATGAAACTGTTAAGAAAAAGTAAACAGTGAGGTGCCAAGTAATACTATTATCATCCATCTTTCTGCATCCTCTCTCCATTAGCCTCTTCACACATCCCTCCATAAGTTCTTTGACTGCCCCAAGGTATGGGAATAAGATATTTTTTCCCTCTGCACAGCGGCCTGTGTGTGGGCCTGGGTGTGGAAGGAAGGTACTGGGTATGAACTTGGTAAGCCCACACCCGCCACAAGGAGTTTTTCTCTTAATGACTCACTACAATATAGAGGTCTTTAATGGTCAGAGAGGGCAGGCAAGTGACTGAGAATCAGGCACCTGTAAAGGCTGTCATACATGTCGAGACTATTGGGGATCCCTGGAGAAGGCAGCCTCTCAAGCCAGACCGATCAGAGCTAGGTCAGGATGAAAGCAGAAGGGTGACTATGTGGATAACTGGGAGTACAGGTGAAAGAATTGTGATGGGGATTTGCATTCATCAGAATTTTTTCTATTGCTGGTGACAGAAACTCTGTCAGACCAACTTAGGCAACAACAAAAATATATAACTGATTCAAAAATGTTCAAGAGTGGGCTCATTTCGAGTACAGCTAAATTCAGGGATTCAAACAATGATAGCATTCTATGTTTCCCTTAGTTTGACTCACATTTGTGTGTTGACCTTCAATTTCTTTCTGCAGGTGAGATGCTGTCAAAGGTGAGGCCACAAAGAGCGCAGACTGTTACCCCAGCCTGGCAGGACAAGTAGAGACGATGGGCTTAAATCACATTCTCACCCGAAACTAGGGAGATGGGGATGCGATGGTTGGGCAAGCCTAGGCCATGTGCCTGTCCACATGGTCAGAAAAGGTGGTGTTGTCAGAAGTGGCAGTAGAGGAGATGGAGGAGGGTGGCTCTTGTGCAGACAAGAACAAAGCTGCTACAGCTGTTCGCATGATATAGACAAAAGGCTAGATCAACGGTTCTCAACCTGTGGTCACGATCCCTTTGGAGGTCGAACGGCCCTTTCACAGGGGTCACCCCATTCTTAACAGTAGCAAATTACAGTGATGAAGTAGCAACAAAAATATTTTTATGGTTGGGGGGGGCAGTGGTCACCACAACATGAGGAACAGTATTAAAGGGTCACAGCATTAGGAAGGTTGAGAACTGGGCTAGATGGAAACATGCAGCAAAATTAAAGCATTCTTGTTAAGAGAAGCAGGAGATGAGATGGGAAATGCCCATGGAGGGCCCTGGATAACCCACGGAGGGCTCACCCTGTAGGTCCAGCAGTCTCTGTTTCTCTGCTTTTGCATAAAAACCCTCTATGGAATAAGTTAAAGTCCAAATCCTTGGTCTCACCACTCAAATTTCTGATTCATGGGTCCATGATGGGACCCAGAATAGGCTGACCTTCAGGAGCATGATAAACATATCTGGGGTACACATGGATTGAAAGTGCCATTTTAGGCAGTGGGGGGCCATGGCAGGTTATGTGGTGGTGCACTAAAGTGTGGCCAAGAGGTGAATGGGGAGGAAGAGAGAAAAGCAAACTATAAAGGGGACAGAATCCAGAGGTTGCTCTTAAGGCTCTTTGCAGCCTGCTAGCGGCCCCTCCCAAAGGAGCATGCTCAGCGGCATTCTTGCAGGCATCCTTTCCCTCCAGGTTCACCCTGATCTGGGGG
>NW_022103904.1:28591112-28592494 GCF_000313985.2 Echinops telfairi | reverse complement strand
CTGGATCACCATTCTAGTTCCTAGGGATGGACTTAGGATCCAAGGCTGCTATCATTTCAAAATCATCACTCACTTACACAGGGCAGGGTGAGGCAGCCCACGAAGAGATGACCCTCCTTGTCAGTTCCTGCACAGGACCCTAGTTTGAACTCAGCACTTGTCCCACCAATCTTGATACCACCATACATGGAAGCCCGATAGTAAGCCTCTATAATATCCCTGTAGTAGGCTTGTCTGGTCCCCACACCAGAGTCAAATCTGGAATATGGGCCTTGAGGTCCAGGGAAGGTGTTGGAAGGCCAAGCAAAGTGGTGCCCATCAGTCCCATTGAGGGTGTACTTGTGCTTCATTCCAAACTATGGGTGCTGTCTGGTCATCATGTCCACTATCTGTTTACAAATGTGCCTTAAATTGGTCTCTGCGGGCTTTTGGTTGTACTGAAAGATTTTACAGAACACCAACTTATTCAGATCCTTATGGAAAGAGTCCTAAAACATCACAGCAAGGACAAGACATGCCACTGTTGGAATCTTCTGAATGGAAAGTACTGGAGCCATCAACATTTCACTTGGGTAACTCTTTTGCACACTTGAGCTTACAGTCAATGGAATGGATTCTGTACTGTAGTCCTTCTCTAGTTCCATCAATCCAGACATACATGGTTTGAACTTTTCTATCCTGATGCAGAGCCATGTACACCTGTTCAAGTGGAAACTTGCTGAGGTGCCCCTGGTGGAAGATGTTCTGAGCAGCTGTCTAGAGAGAAGGCAGGTGGCAAGAGCAAGGTGAGCAGAGAAAAGGACAGGTGTATTGCTTAGAAATACAAGTTGGCTGGTCAACTTAAGTTACTGACAACGGGGCCTGTGTGTGTTTTTTCTGGTGGGAGTAGTAGGTCTTTTGATATATATATGTAAACAAAACAAAAAACAACTACCACCTATGGACCAGAGTTGTACCTGTACATACCATATATACTCAAGTATAAGCCAACCTGAATATCAGCCAAGGCACCTAATTGTACCACAAAAACTGCATTAAAAATGTGCTGAAAAACTCAGCTTGAGTCGTGGGGAGGAGACAAGCCAGTCAGGGTGCAGTGTAGCAATAATGAAACATACAATTTTCCTCTAGTTCTTTAATGCTTCCTACCCCCCACTATCATGATCCCACTTCTACCTTACACATCCGGCCAGACCAAAGGATGTACACTGGTACAGATAGGAACTGGAAACACAGGGAATCCAGATAAACCCCTTAGGACCAGTGGTGAGAGTGGCGATGTTGGGAGGGTGGGGTGGAAAGGGGCAACCGATTACAAGGATCTGCATATAGCCTCCTCTCTGGGGCCAGACAACAGAAACGTGGGTGAAGAGAGACGTCGA
>NW_022103904.1:28575747-28578252 GCF_000313985.2 Echinops telfairi | reverse complement strand
GAGGAGCTGATACCAAAGGCTCAAGTAGAAAGAAAATGTTTTTAAAAGGATGTATGTACAAATATGCTTGACACAATGGATGGATGGATGGGGTTAAGAGCTGTATGAGCCCCCAATAAAATGGTTTTAAAAAAATCGGTTAAGGATGGCAAATTACCATTTTAAAGGAAGTGTATCTAGAATATTCTTTAAAGGACAAAATTCCCTTTCACTGTAAATTAAATGCATCCCAAAACAGAAGAAAAAAATCTGACAACTGGCAATTGATTTAATTGTACTAACAAGATAGCCCTATGGTTGGTTCTCTACTAGACTTTATGCACCCCCTACACACACACACACACACACATACACACACACACACAATCTAGCAAAATACAAAAAACCCTTTAACTTAGCAAAAAATAACATGAAAGGTTCTTTCCTACTGCAAGACATGCGAAATGAATCACTGTAATTTGATCCACTGCATTTATAACAAGCTAGGCTAAGCAGATTTGGTGTGAGCAGCATTTTCCTTGGAGCAGAGCAGAAGGGGGACACCTTTTGAGGGCCTGCAGGAAAGGCAGCAGCCAGTCATGTTAGCTGGCAGGTCCCCTCACGCTGACTTCCCAGCAAAGATTACAAGGGATTCCAAGGGTGAGTGGCCAGGTTACAGTAATCTGTGATGGCAAAGCCACAACAGATGTTAGGAAGTTCCCAACAGCCTAACCAGCAATCTAACCCCTTCTCAGAGGCCAGGCCTCAGAAGGTATGAGCCCAGCATCATCACAGAAATGCCTCTCAAACACACCCCTCCTTATCCTAATAGCTTCCCATAGGAAGTGAGTGTAGTGACTAGGGCCCATGGAAACCACATTGAGCAGAGTAATAAAAGGAGGTGGCTGCAGAGAATATCCAAACCTCCAAGCAATCTCTGCAAGGGCACAGGATCAAGATAGAATTTGGCTGCTGCTGTTTAACTCCATGTTATTAGGAAGAGTGGTCAAATACTGATATGTGGGTGACTGGGGCAAGGAGTGTGTCACCCGCTACTGCTGTCTGGGGACAAGAAACCGCACATGCATGCCTGCGTCAGGGTGTGTTAAATAGGATGTGGCAAGAGGGCTGGGCAGGAAGGAAGTTCAGACTGACTCTGCCAACTCAGTCCACGATCTTGGGGGGTGGGAGGAGGGAGTGCCTGGGGAGAACAGGCCTTAGAGATAGTGCCATCTGGTTCTCCCTCCTAGGCCTGACCACTTCTACAAGTGAAGAGGGCCTGTCATAGTCCTGCACAGTGGGATTACGGGCCCTCATTCCAACATGCTGGTCTTAGAATAAGATGACCCATGTAGGCCTCATTCTGGCTAAGGAGAAGAATGCTGGAAAAGTGGTCTCCAACTTCCAAAACAAAGATGCAGATGCAGATTACTAATCCCTGTCTGAACCCTCTGGCACCTCAGAGGCTCTGTTGACCGCACCTTCCAGGCAGGGCTCTGCATAAACCCTGGCCTAATCCACCTATATTACTCCAAGTCATCACAGAGAAACTAGTCCTGTCTTTGGTCCATGGGAGGCCACCCTGATTCCCTCAGCTTCCCCTGGGGGCTCATGCAAGCATGTTGCTTCCTGTCGGTATAACGTTAAAAAATGAATAGTTGAATCTTGAACAACAGGGTTTGAATAGCGTGGGTCCAGTTATATGTGAAACCTTTCTTAATGCCACGTGATATTATCTCTGAGTAGTTCATCTTTCCAGTAAACTGAGTAGCTAGAAAAGAGAATGTTGCTGCAGCTAAGCCTGTAGGCATAAAACCTGACACTTTTGGTTAATTTATCTCATACTGAAAACACAGCTTTTATGTGGATGCAGTATGTAATATATGTAAACACACAAAATATGTGTTAATCAGCTGTTATTGGTAAGATTTAAAGTCAACAGTTTTTGAAGAGTCAAAAGTCACACACAGATGTTCAGCTCTGTGGGGTCAGTTCTCTTTTTTTTTAATTAAACCATTTTACTGGGGGCTCGTACAACTCTTATCACAATCCATACATACATCGTGTCAAGCACCTGTGTACATTTGTTGCCAACATTTGCTTTCGACCTGAGCCCTTGGTTGTCAGCTCATTTTTCAGTACTCTTAATCCAAGTTGTTTATGGGTCCAACTGTATATGCTGGTCTACACACATACTCGCTCCAAAGATATTCAGTTTGTCTTTGTGGGAAGGGCCTGAGGGGGATTTTTTGTTCCTTTCTGCATTGTGAACCTCACCCTTTTTATCCACATTCAAGGGCTTCAAATCTGGCCAGTACTCAGTCTACATTTTACAAGACTCTGAGGGTGAGTCTGTGGAAATGTAAATTCTCAGCAGGAGGCTGAAATGAAACGAACGTGTTGGAAGCCCTGCCACATTCACACTTTATTCTTAATTTTTAAGGATTGTTAACAAGGATTATCTTGGTTTATGGGATTATGGGTCATTTAATTTTCTTAGTACTTTTCTATATTAAAAATAGGAGT
>NW_022103904.1:28530064-28574453 GCF_000313985.2 Echinops telfairi | reverse complement strand
TACCAGTAAGAGGAGTACCTTACTGAAAAACTAGCAATATGAGGTCAAAAGGTCAACAATTTTCAAAAGCAAAGATTCTGAGATGGTAAGGGCAGGGAAGCTAGTGTAGTGGAAATGGAAAAAACAGAACATAATTAGCAAGAAGGCTGGCACATTATGGTAAATGTAACTTGTATCACTAGTTTGTGTGAAAATTACCAAAGGGGAACCTAGTTGATAAAAACTTTCACCACAAACTCACTCATTATTTTTAAGTGTTTTTGTAAAAGCTGCCATATACAAGGAGGTACTCCCTCCAAAGGGGACGAAAGCTCTGCTGGGTGGAGCTTTCGGAGTTGACGAGCATCGAGCAACTCAATGAGTTAGTGCACCTACTGGGGTCTTCTGGGAAGGTTCTCTCTGGTCACAGTGAAATTTTTGTAAAAACAGTTTAGCTTGAACCTCATTTTTTTGTGATGGCTGATTCAGAGGACAGCACGTGGCTGTGAAATTCTGCTTCCTTTTCGGGGGGAAAATGCTGCAGAAACTGTTGTGATGTTGAACATGGCTCACAAAGAGTTATGGAAAAAACTCAAGTGTATGAGTGGTTTTCTCATTTCAAAAATGGTGAAATGTCGATTGATGACAAACCTTGTTCTGCACACCAGAACATAGAAGGTGTGGACAAAATCGGTGCACTTGTGCTTGAAGACTGACAAAAGACCTTGAAGAGATGGGGAAGTTGTCTGGACTATCTTGGAGCTCAGTTCAGAGGATCTGAACGGAAGATCAGGGAATGAGAAAGGTTCTGACTGGCCAGGAAAAAGAGCATCGAGTGTAAACATGCCATGCTTTGAAGAACAGCTCTGAAGTGACCCAGACTTTTCCCCCCAAGGTCATTACTGGTGAAGAGACATGGTGCTACTCTTACAGCCCAGAAAGCAAGCACCAATCAAACCAGTGGAAGACACTGTCACCTCACCCCCCAAAAAACACATCAATGAAATCAGGTTGGGGGAAGGGTAAAAATGAGCTGATACCAAAGGCTCAAGAAGAAAGAAAATGTTTTGAAAATGATGACAACCTATGCATAAATATGCGTGACACATGGATATACGTATGGATTGTGATAGGAGCTGTAAGAGCCCTCAATAAAATGATTTTTTTAAAAATCAAGACAATGCTCATTTGTTCTTTTGATTGTGAGGGGAATCGTGCATTTGGAGTTGGTTCCACCAGGTCAGACTGTTAATCAAGCTTCCTGTTTAGAGGTTCTGAAAAGATTGTGCAACAGTGTGCAACAAAAAAAAGACCTGATTTGTGGCAGACAGGGGCTGGTTTTGCCACAACAATGCACCTATTCATGCAGCCATCTTAGTGCACCAGTTTCTGGCAGAAACCAGCATGCCTCCCTTGCCCCATGTACCTGACTTACCTGACCTCACTCCGTGAGGCTTTCTGTTTCCTCAAATGAAGGGCATGAAAAGACAGGGATTTGACAACATAAAGGCGAAGAAAAGAAAAAAAACCAGGGAAGTGCTGTCAGTCATCCAAACAGAAGAGTTTGAAAAATGTTTCCAAGAATGGAATCGCAGATCTGGCAAATGTATTAAGTGCAATGGAGAGTACTTTGAAGGTGATAAGGTTATTCTGTTAAAAAAAAAAAAATTAAATACATAGCTTGCGTTGGTGACTCCTTTCTTTGGAGGGATGCCCTTGGATGTCCCTTTAGGAGCTGGTGGCATAGTCATCAGGCATTGGACTATCTGAAATCACCCACTGGCCCGAGGGCGAAGGACAGGAGGGCTTTCTACTCCGCCAGAGTGACAGTCTGAGAAACTCACAGGGGCGGGCCTACCTGTCCCATTGGCTTCCTGAATCAGCATCGCCTGGAGGGCAATGAGTCATGAGTTTGGGTTTTTCCATGTCCCTATGTTCCCATTTACTCTGTAGTTGTTTTATATATTCCATTTATATATATTGAAAACTTCATGGCAATGTTTTAAACTTCAAACACTTTAAAAATATATAGGATATTAAGTTTAAAACAACAAAAAAGGTAGGAAATAACAAAAACTTCCAGAATTCGACAGAAAATAATAAATCAAAATCAATTGTGGTCAAATTGATTCCAACTCATGGCAACCCCATGTCAGAATAGAACCGTGCTCCACACTTCTCAAGGGCTGATTTTTCGTATGATCAGACCTTTCTTCCAAAGTACCTCTCAAACGAATTCACTGGTAAGTCAATGTGTACTCACAGTGCTCCAATAGGACACGGTAGAGCTTTCCCCCTGTGAATTTCCCAGACTGTTTACAGTAGACAGCCCCGTCTTTCTCCCTTTTTGCACCTGGTGGTTCGAACTGCCAATCTTGCAGGTCACAGTTGAATAGTAACCAATACCACCGGGGATCCCTCCCTTTTGATTCGTAGCTGAGCACTGTGCCAGCTAGGGGGTCAGTTTAAGGGAAAGGGGCATTATTTCTAGGCCATAAATGATAGGTGCACAGTCAAGTCCCATACAATGAGGGGGATGCCCCAGCCAGCAGATGACATGGTGGAAGGGCATTCATTAGGCACACAAATGGGGAATGAAGTACGGCCTGGGGGGAGTGTAGGTCCAATTGCTTCACAGACACAAGTGCTCAGAATGGGTGAACATGAGGAACAAGCAATCCAGTCATACCCTCAAGGGACTCACAAATACAATCCAGGAGCGAGACCACCTGATTACATGATTACAACTGCAGTCCCTCCACAAAGGGCACAGAGCAGTATTAAAAGTGGACAAAGCATGTGTGCGTGGTGGAGGCATGGAGAGAAGCTGCCCAGGTTGGGAGGGCTGGGGATGTTGGGTCCTGCAGAGTGAATGAGATTCGTCATTTGAGTCATACTGGAGAATTCCAGGTAACAGCGAAAAGCCCAGAGATAGGCTGTCACATCCACAAACTCAAAGCAGCTGTAGGAAGTGCTCTGAATGGTGGGGGACTAGGGCTGATGCTAGACTGGGGAAGGCCAGGTGCGAGGTGAGGCTCCCTGAGCATTTTCAGGGTCAGGAAGACCCTTGAGCTAAGAGTAATTCTAGGAGTCAATTTTACCACACCCCATCTGTGATTAGGTTAGTCATGTGGTCTGCCAACTTTGGGAGCTGTTAGTGTCCTGCCATGTTCCTACGGACCTTGGACCCATGCTTCCCTGCACCCATCAACCTGTATCTCCCAGTGTCCAGCTTTGCCCTCCTGCTTCATGAACTGCCAGCTGCAGGAGTCTAGAAGGGTCTCGGATACCATGTGGTCTGTCGACTAGGCTGGGTCATTTTCTTGATATAAAGTTCACTCTTTTACATAACATACCACTCCACCAACCACAAACAGCATCCTTTGGGTCCTGCATCTATCTTCTTACCTCTCTCTGTCCAATCTTAGGTTCTTGGATCTTGAGTTGTGACCTACCACCTACCCCGATTTCACTAGCTTCCGTAATCTTATGGAGGAGGATCCTCCAGACAGATAGCTGAACTTTGGATTTGGACTTGCTAGCGCCAACAACTATGCTAGTAATTTCCTTTAAGTTCTGTGTAGGCACTGAATTGAATTGCAGAACCTTGGGACATGAGAAGAGCCTGGTGGTGTAGTGGCTATGGGTCGGGCTGCTAACTACAAAGCCAGCAGTTCGAAACCATCAGCTATTCCCCAGGAGAAAGATGGAGATTTTTACACCCATAAAGAATTCGTCTCAGAACTCTGAGATGAAGGCAGTTCTACCCTGCCCTGTAGGGTTGCAATGAATCAACTCAATGGCTGTGAGCTTTTTTTGGTGTGACATGAGAATATACTAAGGGGAGACGTAGTAGTTGGTATGAGGGATGATAGAACAGCATCGTATTTTTGGTAAGTGGGACATTTGGCACCTGTTTGGCCCCCACCTTTTTGTCACTAGTGGTGTAATTTTTCTAAAGGGATTCACTTCCTATCATCTACTCTAATACCCTGTGCCCTTCCTTGTGGAGGTACTGGAGGATGGGTTGGAGAGGGGACCTTGGAGACTGCTGGGCACAGAGGTAATACCAGAAGAGGAACTAAAGACAGTTATTGTGAAGCCAGAGTCCTGGGGAGGCTCCCATAAATGAAGGATTATCAGGAGAGGTAGAAGACTTCCATAAGAACGAGGGGCGGGGAGAGGAAATGGCGAGTTAAGTGTCATCCAGATGCTAGACAGACCCTTAAGCTTAATTACCTCACACTTTGTCCTAAAGTCCTGCTGTTATTTTAAGTTAGGAGCCCTGGGAGCATGGAGGCTATGCATTGGGCTGTGATCCAAAAGTTCAGCAGTTTGAAACCACCAGCTGCTCTGTGGGGGAAAAGATAGGGCTTTCTACTCCTCTTTAAAGAGTTACAGAAAAATAGTCTCAGAAACTCACAGAGCAGTTCTGCTCTGTCCTATAGGGTTACCATGAGTCAGCATTGACACAATGGCAGAGTTGGTTTTTATATTAAGAGATAATTTGTCATTATGATGTTTTCTTTACTGAAAAATAAAGTGTTCTTTCCCAAAGAACATGAAATACTCTCTGCAATGTAAATGGCAATCAGGCTGAATTATAACAATTTACTGTGAACACAATGTAATTATCCTGAAATCTAATGGTCATCATACTATACATGCCTCTTCTGGAGTTTAATTGTCTTGCACAAAAGGCTCAATACCTTGTATGACCACTCAATTACATACTAACTATAATATAGTGACTGCACACAGTTACTCGTAGAGAGTTCACCCAGTAGCTAGACCATGCTAAGAAGGTGCAGAGCTTAGTATACCCAACACCCTTGGGGGCACTGGTAAAAATGTAGATTCTGACCCATCCAGTGGGTCTCAAAAGGGCCCAAGAAGTTAGTTTGTATCAAGTACTCTGGAAGGTCCTTGGCCCTGGCTGGAAAGCCATGCTCTGGAACACTTTGAGCCAACAAACCAAAGGCAGGTTCGTGCTATGAAAAGAAGGGAAAGGAGAAGAAGCACTCAAAGTTCGTTTCATCCCACTTCCAAACAACAGAGCACATAACAATTTCCCTCAAGTCACTTGACAAACATTAGTGAATCAGTGCTGAAGTGTTTCACTCTCCAAATAGCAATAATGAGACAAATGTTTCAGAAAAGTGCAATAGAAAAATATTGTTCACTGGTTTATTTTTCCAAATGAGCAATACACTATTTACAATTAAGTAGATCTCCAATGATGTAGATTAAAATGGCAATTCTACCATTGTTTGACTTCTAAATGGGGGAAAAAATAGTAAGGCACATTTGATCTGTGAGTTTAAAACAAACTTCTGGAGTAATGACAGATTAATTTTACTTTTGCCTCCCAAAACTTGTGAGCACCAGAGTCTAAGAACACTTAATATTTAGTAAAACAATAAAGAATATAAAAATTAAGAAGGGGAAGGAAATCATTTACTAAAGAAAATCTTTGGAGATCAGTTCACTGAAAATCAAACATACTAAACAGTGATACACACGAATACTAGTAACTAACAGGCAGTCCAGAGATGGCAGAGCACTACAAAATGAACATTAAATAAATTAAAGGTACTTTCGAAGGATAAAACAAAACAGTGATTACAGAATGGCCATCTCCACCAACATAACAGAGACAGGATGAACTAAGCAAAACCAGGTATGTTTCCCCGCAACACTTTCATTTGCTTATAAGCTTACATCGTTCTATTTATTACAATAGTTCTTCTTGGCATTCTAAATGTTAATATTTTACTTTAAAGACAGGGGTTATAAAGAGGGGAAAACGACAATTCCTTCTTGAAATTCAAAACCAGGTCCATTTAGGCCAAACAAATTATGATTACAACCCCATCTACCATGGTGTGCTTTCCTTACCCCCCTTGCTTTCAAAATGGCAATGACCACAGTGGAGCACAGCATTGGGGAAAATACTCAACTTTGCAAAGCCCTTCCAAGGATGACGATACAAGTTTTATCTTATTTCCTTATATTACAACTGGAACATAAAATGGTCTTTTAAAAAAGTAAAAATCCTTGTAAAAAAAGACAAGATAGAATCTGTGCAATGTTGACAGTCACAACAGAACATTTACTAGAGTCACAAAGTTTTATTACAATAATACTTTGCAGGGATGTTCACGTTTTCTGCCCTAAGACCGTTGCAAAGGGATCTGGAAAGAAAATGTGACAAAGCTGGTTCATTGGGTCTATTTCAAGTCATAGTTAAACAGGTCTACTCCATAATGTTCAGCAAAAAGATGTGTTCAAAGGTAAACATTGATCACAATTTTGTTCAAAAAGCTCAATCTTAAAGAAGTCTTGTAAAAAAAATCACTTGTAAAATATATCCTTGTATGGGCTTCAAAACTGGGTCATACAAAATGTCTCTGAAAAATAAATTAGGTAATTAAAAATGTCTTTTTCCAGCAGAGCTGGACACTAGGCTGTCCTCACTGAGCCATTGTAATTACTTTTGCTGTAACTTGGATCGTTTTTTTCTAGCCACATTTCAGCCAACTGCTGTGTGGACCCATATGTTGAGGCTTTGGAACCCAAGCACATCTTGTACTGCTTGGGATCAAGATTGGGATCACAAAATACAGGATGATGGACATGAACTACTCCTACTTCTTGGCTTCTAAATGTCTTCAAACCTGCCTGCACCACTTTGTTGAAGAGGTCTACATCTTCGAGCCCCCAGCCCTGGATGGAAACATCAAAGCTGCCCACTCGAACAAGATCACCTTTATAAATACAAGTAATGCCAAAGCCATAGTTTCTCCAGAATCCGGTCTTTTTAGTAAAGACAAAATGATTGCCGCTGGGAACGTTCCCACTATAAACAATCTTTGGATCGTACTGGCTAAAGATGATGGGAAAGTATATTTGTTGACCCAGAACTGTATTTGCTCGACATCGCTGAAGGAATTCTGTAGTGAACACAAGGTCAACATCACAAAAGAAGAGCAAAGATTCATTATTAAACTGAGAAGATCCCACTTCAAGGGCTAGAGCTCGTGAGAAGTCTCCAGACACAGGCAGAATCTGCATATCAGCCTTAGGATACTTAGCTCGGTAATCTCTCATCAGTTCAACTTGTTTAGCTTTGTCAGGATTGGAGTCAGAATTAAAAAGCAGAACAACAAGCTTGACATTTTGATTTTGCATGAGACATGTCTTTTCAAAATTTCCCATGAATCTCACAAACATGTCAAAGCGTCCAGATAAGGGAACCAATATGTTTATTTTCTTCTCTTTGGGCTCCTTGTGCACATTTTTTGACCCAGGAAGCTGAAATGGAACAAGCTTCTTCAGGGAATTTGAGAGAAAGGATAAGGATCCAGATTCTTGGTTAATTTTGTCAGCCAACTCCTTTATATCCAGCTCCTCGTGTTCCACAAACTGGATCTTACTGAAGGTCTGTTGTAAGTAGGCGTGCCGCCTCACAGGGACCGTCATCTTCTTTCCTTTGTGTTTCTTGTACAGAAGCAGCAAGTCCAGGATGTACTCAGCCCCGTACATGGGATTAACTCTGCGATAGCCATATTGTATCTCCTTAAAGTCAATAATACGGCCCCTGGTCTTGGCATTGGCATTGATCATTTCCATGACCTGCATGACAATGTCGTCCAAGGCTTCTCTCTGGGCTGAGTCCATTCCTCTCCGAGGCGGCTGACCATCTGCCGTTGAATATAAATACTTTCCAGTAAGAAACTCCCACTCCAAAATCTCCTCCCGCTGCCGGGGCTGGAACCGCATAAAGGATGGAGAAATTCCCAGCTGGAGATCTTCTTTGTGAACCGCAGTGTTACTATATTTGCTCATCAGGACAATTTCTCGGTGGAGCTGTATCGTGCGATGACGAAGCTCAGCTATTTTGCGACTAAGCATGTAGCTGTGAAGCCTGTACTGGTAGGGCGGGTTTTTGTTGGGGTGTAATGTGATGGCTCGGTGAATTTTACTGTTATGGAGATCTCTGATGTAACCTTTTTTGTTCTGTTCATAATTCTCATAAAAAAGCTGCTGCATCTGTTAAGAAAATAAAAAGATTACTACTTTAGCATTACAGACTAAATGTGCTTCTATTCTTTAACTCACTTATATGCTTGGATACTCTAAGAAATACAAAATGTTAGGAAAGGTTTTTAAATGAGCCACAAAAACCCTACTCAACAGCAGTTCAATGCAATTAGAAGATTTATAGATAAAAACTGCTTAAATAAAAATAAATTTCATCAATAACAAGAGTTAACCAATATAAATCTGAAGGATAAACAGAATTATAAAATAGATTTTCCATAAAGATAGTAAACTCGAGCTCACAGTCTATCACATAAGCATACCTGACACAGAATCCCCTACTGCCTGCAATCCCATCAGGCCTGTGAACGTGTCCTGGTTCCCTACTTGAGCATTGGCACTACTGGGAACAGCAGCTGATCTAGAAGAGCCCTGAAGGGGTCATCCACAGGAAAAAAGCACAGTCCTGTGGCGCCAAAAGGAGACCTCCAAGCGTGTGGTGCGGCAGCCCACTAGGGAGTGTGAGAAAAGGACAATCCACTCACAGGCAGGAAGAGGCTTATGGTCTAGAAAAGGGTCGGCAAACGAGGTCGAAGAGCCGATCCTGCCCCTTACAACAACTTAAACTAATGTGACGGCCATATATATACATGTTTACAAACCAATGAAATCACCACTATCTGAATAATATTCTTTAAAATGATGTCCATAGATAGATAGATAGATATAGATATATATTTACAAACCAATGAAATCACCACTATCTGAATAATATTCTTTAAAATGTTTATGAATGTCCCCCTAGGGGAATGAACAATGGAAAATGTGGGTACAGGGAGACAAGGGACAGTATAAGACATGAAATAACAATAATGATAATATATAATTGATCAAGGATTCATGAAAATGGGAGCTGATACCAAAGTGTCAAGCAGAAAGAAAATATTTGGGAAATGTTGATGGCAACTTCTGTACAAGCGTGCTTAATAAAATTGAATGATGGATTGTTATAAGATTTGTAAGAGCCCCCAGTAAAATTATTAATAAAGGGGAAAAAATTATAAATGAAACTAAGTTTCATTTTCATTTTCAATTTTATTTCAGAACCCCATGTACATACCGAAAAAGTAGCATACGGCTTGCAAGCTACAGTTGGTTGATTGGGTCTAGAAGGACAGGCTGCAAGGGTTGAAAGCAAGATCCTGAAAGGTAGTTGGGCATATACCCTGAAACTATTTTAAAGCCTGCTGCTTTCCCCGGACTCCGTGCAGCAGAACAGGCCCGCTGTGCTGGGCCCTGTGTCTCCAGCGCCAGTATCGGGCCTGGTGCTGGAGGACTCAGGAAAGGCATGCTCAAGTGAGGGCCAGCAACTGCAGGGCTGCTCCTGTGCTCTCACACCTCTGCTCTTTAGAGGAAAGACGCTGGAGATCCACCAGTCAAAATGGCGTCTTTGGGCCCTCAGGTTAGGAGAGAAACCTAGACAAACTCTCAAAACACCTGAGCCATTTCATGTGTGCTTAGGAGCCCTTCTGGAATGATCACAGCCTTGAAAACCCTGTGGGGCAGTTCCCGCCGCCCTGTGAGTTGCTGTTGCTGTGCAGTAGAATGGACTAGATGGCTACGGAGCTTTTGTTTGGTGGTTTGGGATTGTGGATTTTTCTCTTGTTGCTAATCCTGTTTCTTTCATTTGTATGTTGTATTTTTTGTTAAACACCAACTTTGATTAAGAGTGATTGGCTTTCAATTGATTAATTTATTTGCCCATGAACAGCAATTTTTCTGAGCCATTGGCAATTACTACACAACAGAAAACAAACATTTTTAAGACCTGCTTTCTTTTTCTATATATTATTGTCTATACAACCAAAAAACAGAAACAGTAAGAGTAGAAAGGAGAAAAATCTCCAAGTATGGCTTAAGAACCAAAAAGGGAGTGGCATCTAAGGTGTACGAAGGCCAAGGGCTGGATGTGCCCTGGTGAGCCTACTCATTTCTCAGGGCATTGAGTCTGACCTTCTAATGGAGGTCACCAGAAACTCAGTCCTGACGTTCTTCAGGCAACGATGGGGTCTGTTCTTTGATTAGGAATGAAAATGAATTATAGTACTCTCAGAATTGCAAAGTCTAAAATCCTCTTCTCTGCCAAACTGCTCAACAGGTGAAAAAGGGGAGAGAAGTAGTATTTTCAAGCATAACTATGGGAAGAAGTGCACCTCCAAAATGAGGGCATATCTCTGGAAGGGAGAAGACACAGGATCCTGGAAACAGGGGATCAAAGAAGGAAGGTGAGCCCCAAAAGGCGAGCTTTGTAACAAGTTGAGGGAACCTAATAAGTGCTAAACATACAGCTGATGAATTCGGATAAAGTCTTTTCCATTTAAAAAAAATGTTATTATTAAAAAAAATTACAATAGTAAAATCTGTAAGTCCAAGAAGTATCAAGAAGTTGCAGAACAAAACTAGTGAGCACTGGTCACATGAGACACATAAGTAACACATAGGAAAAAGTCTAGGTTTCTCTCTGAGCATTTGCTCTTACTTTTTTTTTGAAAGTGGTAAAAATGCTCTTTATCTTGATAAGTTAGTAGTGCTTCCATGGTGTCTAGCTAGACAAACAAACATCAAGCTAAACACTTAGAATCTGCACACTATCAAATCTTTGTTTTTCTTTTTAAAAATCATTTTATTGGGGGCTTGTACTCCGCTTATCACAATCCATACATCCACCCATTTTGTCAAGCACATTTGTACACTTGTTGCCATCATCATTCTCAAAACATTTTCTTTCTACTTGAGCCCTTGGTATCAGCTCATTTTCCCCTCTCTCCTCCATGAACCCTTGATAAATTATGTTATTATTTTGTCATATCTTACACTGTCCGATGTCTCCCTTCACCCACTTTTCTGCTGTCCATCCCCTTGGGGAGGGGGTTATATGTAGATCACTGTGATCAGTTCCCCATTTCTCCCCCACCTTTCTCCTTATCCTCCTTGTATCACTACTCTCATTATTGGTCCTGAGGGGTTTATCTGTCCTGGATTCCGTGTGTTTCCAGCTCTATCTGTACCAGTGTATACGCTCTGGTCTAGCCAGATTTGTAAGGTAGAATTGGGATCATGATAGTGAGGAGGAGGAAGCATTAAAGAACTAGAGGACAGTTGTATGTCTCATCGGCCGCTATACTGCACCCTGATTGGCTGGTCTACTCCTCAAGACCCTTCTGTTAGGAATGTCCAGTTGCCCAGAGACATTCACAATGATATGATTTTTTGTTCTTTGATGCCTGATACCTGATCCCATCGAGACCTCATGATCACACAGCCTGGTGTGTTTCTTCCATGTCGGCTTTGTTGCTTCTCAGCTTGATGGCACCCTGTTTATCTTCAAGCTTTAAGATCCCACATGTGTGGGAAACAGAAAGGTATCTCCCAAATTGTCTCCTCCAAATATATGTTAGACTTGGGACACTGCTTGCAGCTAATGGTAAATGATTGTCAAGTTACCTCCCTGAAGGCAGTCAGTCAGCTGCCAGACTACTGTCTGTCCCACCACAAGAGGGGCCCACTCCCTGCTGTTAAAGACAATGGGCTACTTCTCCCTAAAGGTTTGTGACCATTAGTAGTCTGGTGGAGTTTACACCTTACTGATAATGGTTTCTATGGACATCCAGAGAACAGGTCAAACCTGCTCAGTGACATCCAAAGTTAGGTTGCCATCCTGAATCTAGGATCCGCCCATCTTGTCACATGTATACCCCCAATCCCCCTCATTGCTGTATAACCTATAGTGCAACCCCTTCCTGTGACGTATGTCTTCACCTGTAATTAGTGGGTTTGCATGCCCACCAAAGATATATAAGCCTTGGTTAGCAATAAAGATCCCCCTTGGCCTCTTCTCAGCTCCCTCTCCTCTCAGGTCCTCTTGTCCCTGTTCTCTTTCCCCTTGTCCTCCTTCCCCTCACCCTCTCACCTGCCCTCAGGTCTCCCATCTCCACCTGGACCACCAAGCGGGGCTGAGGTGAGCTTGCTACCATGAAATGTGTCTGACTCCATTATTTCAATCTCTCTTTTATCTCTCATGATCTCGATGACTTTATTATAATCTTTCTAGGTCTCAACCATATAATCGCACCAATCGAACCGTGATTAGTTGTGGGGGGCTTGCCTTTCCCACACACACATGCTATATCTTTTGATAGCCAGGCACCATCAGTTTTCTTCACCACATTTGCTTATGCACCCACTTTGTCTTCAGCAGTTGTGTCGGGAAGGTGAGCATCATGGAATGCCAGTTTAATAGAACAAAGTGTTCTTGCATTGAGGGAGTACTTCAGTAGAGGCCAAATCTCCATCTGCTACCTTAATAGTACACCTATAAATATATGCACATAGAGCTATTTCCCCATTGTCATATATAAATATATTTACATATGTGCATGCCTGTATTTAGACCTCTGTAAATGCCCTTTGCCTCCTAGTTCTTTCCTCATTTGCTCTTACTCTTAAGAAGCCCAAATACAATAGATTTTTCACAAATAGCATGCACACACAGGTAAGTACTGGAACTGATAAAATTATGTATGATAGTTCTGCCATAATGCAACCATGCATATACACCATGTCTGGTGCCATTTCCAGAAGTGAATTTCAGCCTCATTCATGTGAAGTGAATAGTCTGAAAATGTTACTTTTGATTACATTGATCAAGTACTCCAGTAAATGAAAAAATAAAACCGTGTTTACTCTAGCAATTCAGAGCTGGGCCTGCGAGTGACGGAGTTCCTTGTAGCCAATCTGCACCCAGACATGTTGTACCAAAGAGGGGCTGGGCAAACAGCTGTATGCATGCCCAGGTCCCAAGGTACCAGCCCCGATTCTGCCAAGTGGCAGGGCAGTGCAGGTATGTGGATGTGCTGCCCAGGCCAGCGAGTTCCAAGAGTGGTCAGTTGGCTTTGTCGTTCCTAAGTCGGGGATCTGCGATGCCTCTGTACAAGATGCTCTCATGCAGCAACTGTGGTGTCCACATGGGCAGGAGATGCAAACAGCCCAAGTGAGGTGGTCACCTGTTTGTGTGCCCTCTCTGATGCACAGCGCACAGACTCTGGTACCTCCAGGGCTAGGAATGGCCACCCTTGTGAGGGCGGTTTCTAGGGTGGAAAAATGATTTCTTCCTATATATATTGGGGAAGCAGTTTGCAGAGCTGAGAAGAGATCTTGCTAGGAGACAGGCTGCTGCTGGAAATCAAACCTCTGTGTCAACAGGAAACAAGTCAAAAGACTAACATTACATGCACTGGACATTAAAAAAATAATAAAACTGAAATAAAGAAAAAATGGGGGAGTAGGTTGGGAGGGGGGAAAATGAGGAGTTGATATTAAGGGCTCAAGTAGAAGGCAAATGTTTTGAGAATGATGATGGCAACAAATGTACAAATGTGCTTGACACAATGGATGGATGTATGGATTGTGATAACAATTGTACGAGCCCCCAATACAATTTTTAAAAAAAGAAAGAAAGAAATTAAGTCAGAAAAATGTTAGCAAATATACAGTACATAAAAAAGGCAGAGGGGCAGGGATTGCACAGTATGAAAAACTAAAATGCACCTTCTTTTTGCAGAAAAGTAGGGTATTTCAGTGTACATTTTCATTTTGGCTATCAGAACTCCATCTACTGAGGAAAGGGGGACTCCAACAGAAACTCTGTGAATACATGGGGGCTTTTGCATGACTAATTTCTTCTTTCATATCTATGAGTACACTATGTATACAAACATTTTCAGGAACACATTTCTCAACATATTTTACAGGCTATCTCTGTCCATTAATTTCAAAGTAACTAAAGTCGAGGCAAACTTTATCAGAAACACAGAGTATGCTCAAGGCATACATCTGAAGAAGAGAAAACTATCAAATAATACGCTAGTGGAAACCTTAAATCCTTTTCACCAGACTGAAAATTTTGTTGTAGCTTTTTGGCTATGCTCCAGAAAGTTTGACTAAAAGAAATATTGTGCTATATGCTTTTTTCTTCCTTTTTAAATGATAGGGAAATCTGTTACAAGTGAGAAGTTTGATGTTGACATTTAGGTAAGGGAGGCCTAGAAAAAAAGTGAACTTAAAAAATAAAGCTAAGTGTATTATTAGTCTGGCTGGTAGCCTCAATGTAATCCCCAAATATATACTTAGTATACTAATGCTGTTATAACACAGAAGAAACAGCAATAAGCTCCTATTACAAAGAAGCCACTCATAGACAGCAGACAGGTTGACATAAATAACTGCCATGGTTTTAAGGAAAATCTAAATAAATGTCAGTGAAATAGCTTCCATTCTAAGTACGGCAAATATTTACTTCGGTGACAGATAAGGAGACGCAATATTAGCACCAAAGACAGCGTACACCACACCATCCTGTGAAGGAGACTGACAATGATGCCAAGACCATGACCACTCTGGTTCAGGCAGAGCCCACCTTTCAGCAACAGTGCCTCAGCTTTGGTAAACAACTTTAGTGTAAGTGACTTTTTGATGGAATGGAACCATCTTTTTTCTGAACTCCAATGTGATCGGGCAGAAGAAATCAAATATAAATATGTTCTCCAGATTGGGGGGAGGAGCATTCTCTGAGAGAATTGTATTACAATTCCTCCTCAAAAGAAGTACAGAGAATATAAAACATAATTCAATGTAAAATTTCAGTTTCGTGTTAGGTCAGGTTTGGGGAAAATCTGAACGGCATGAAGGAAAGAGAGTCAGGAGAAAGTAACAAGAAATGAAGTCTGAACAACTAATCTTGGTCCTCAGAATCTACTCTTGCCCCACACCCCTGGCTTTTAGGGTCTCGGAGCCCAGACGCCTAGATCTGACTAAGCAACTCCTATATCTGACTAAGCAATACTCGCTCGCTACTTCGTGCCATCTATCCATTTTCCCTTTTATCCCAAGTGAGCCAGCCTTTTCCACCAATCACATTGAGCTATGCAGGCTGCAGGATCTAGTTTCTGTTGTGCAGGTACTTCAGTTGACTCTATTTGACTGTGGCTTTCTTTGCTTATAAAGTTCTCCCCCAAATTATCTTGCTTGTTTGTGTTTACCTTGCTTTTCCAGCTTCTCTGTTATTACTTGGGTTATTTCCTCTTTTACTTTTTTAAAATGTCTGATTGTATTTAAGAAGATATGCTATAGGCGAGAGGAAACTTAAACCATTTTGTTCTTAGACAATTCAGTGAGAAACGACAAGCTCATTAGGCTGAATGCCTGCTACCTTCTACTGGCTATACCTCCCCCAACTTCCTTCCTATTATGGTTAATGCATTGCTCACCAGCACCTACCCCATGAATGAGTTGAAGAAGCACTCATAACTACTAATTCTTCCAATTGCCTGGATTCAACAGAACTGGAGTTCTTAAATCCATTAGAAGTACAAGTATATAGCTAAATTAAGTGTTCAGAGACTTTCTATTCCCACAAAGAGTTCGGCTTGGAAGTATCTGGGGCAGCTCTACCTTGCCTATGGGGTAGCTATGAGTCAGAACTGACTCAATGGTAATAAGATTAAATTTTTCTCATTTTTAAAAGATTGCATTTTACTATATTATATTTAAGGTAAACTATTCTAAGATCTATGTGACCATTTTAGAACCAGCCACCATAGTGTACCCTAAAATCACGGTTCCTGACATGGTTGGAGTTAACAATAATGGAGTATTATAGGATATACCCTTATTAATTGATTTCACCCTATAAAAACAAATTTCCAATTCTGCTACAAAATAACAACAGTTAAGAAAAGAGTAGGGTTCAGGACAGTTCATTTTAGAAACTTCAGAAGTAACAAATATGCAATGATATTTTTTCCATGATAAAGATGAGTATGTCAAGCAATACCATGTCTAAATTTGAAGATTTGTGGGTGTCCTGGTACAATGACAGGATGGGAAAAATTCCAGGTCAAAGCCCTAGAATGGGAGACTCAGAAGAGGCATACTGAGCCCTTTAAGGAGCCTTATGCAGGAGACTGGATTATTGCCAGGGCTGCAGAAAGCAGCACACACTCAAGGTGGTGTACTCCCCCACCATCTTTGAGGTGGCCACCACTGTTTCTGTTCAAGAGGCTTGGTTATTAGGTAATGCATATGCTGCCCTTATTGTCTAAAAGTAAATGTAAATTTCTAGCAGAGTGGTGACATACCAATTTTCTTGTCCTCCTTTTTGTACAGTTGCACCATTTTACACATTCTAGTCCATTCCAGTTTCACTTCATTGGCCACAACTGCACCAAGAAGCAGCAGTTCAAAGCCCTGTCAATAATCTATAATTTGGCTCAGTATTTAGAAGAATATAAAATGAAATATAAAAAAGAGCTATAGAAGAAAACACAAGTAAATGCATACAGGCTGTTTTCTAAAAAACTGTCAAGAGTCATTTAAGACTATAGGAAAGAGTGAAGTGAAGTGGTAAACTGAAATTAGCAAATGTTACATGTAGATATTACTTGGTTTGAATAATCAGCAGCCACAATGGTAGGGAGAGAGGCATTACTGGCAGATCTATATTTGAATTCCAATTTCTATATGAAAATAATAATTTATAATTTATCAAGGGATCATGGAGAGGAGGGGAGTTGATACCAAGGGCTCAATAGAAAGTAAATGTCTAGAAAAGAATTATGGCAACATATGTACATACATGCTTGATACAATTGATGTATGGATTGTTATGGGTTGTAAGAGCCCCCAATAAAATGATCTTTTAATAAAAATAAATAAATAATTCAGGCTTCAAGTTGCACTTTTCAAAGATCTCATGGGCAAAACATTGGATGTAGGAAACATCAAAATAAAATGGATGGAATACACAGTCACTGTACAAAAAAAGAACAATAGTATAGTCGACAATACATCACTTCATAGGTTAGCTTATGATCAAGAGCCAATGGTATTGAAGGAAGAAGTCCAAGCTATACAGAGGCCATCCGTGAAAAATAGGCTCTAAGAATTGACAGAACACCAACTGAAATGTTACAAGCTGATGAAGCACTGGAAACACCCACTAAACTATACCAAGAAATTCAGAAGACAGCTACCTGGCTAAGTGTACTAATTCTAAAGAAAAGTGACCTCGCAGAATGCATAAAGTATCAAACAGTATATTAATATCACATGCAAGTAAACTTTTGCTGAAGATCACTCAATAATGGTTAAAGCAATACATGGACGGGAAGTTGCCAGAAATTGAAGCCAGTTTCAGAAAAGGACGTGGAACAAGGGATATATCATTGCCAATCGCAGACGGATCTTGGCTAAAATCATAGACTACCAGAAAAATAGTTATTTGTGTTTTACTGACTATGCAAAAGTATTCAACTATGTGAATCATAACAAACTATTTATAGTCTTGAGAAGAATGGGGATTCTATAACACTTAATAGTGCTCATGTGGAACCTGTACATGAATCAAGTGAATAGAGCAAGGGAATACTGCATGGTTTAAAATGTAAAAAGATGTGCATCTCAGGGCTGAATCCTCTCACCATACTTGTTCAATCTGTATGCTGAGCAAATCACCCAAGAAGCTGGACTCAAAAGCCTTTGATCTAGCAGCCCATGGTACTTTCACCATTCTCCACCAGTAATTCAAATGCATCAGTTCTTCTCTGGTCTTCCTTATTCAATGTCTAACTTTTACATGCAGATGAGTCAACTGAAAATACCACGGCTTGAGTTAGGTGCACCCTTAGTCCTCCAAGTGACATCCTTGCTCTTCAATGCTTTAAAAGAATGGAGGCACTTTAAAATGAAGCAAGACTTACCCAAATATGGCATCAAATAATTACTGACCCTCACATGTAAGGAATCATAAGCAATGGTGATTCAAAGGCCAGATACAAAAAAGGAAAAGTACAAGCCTCATATAAACCATTTTGGGGTAACATTTCAATCCTCCTCTGGGATCCTACAGGGGGCAGCTGAGAAAACTGTCCTTTCAATGAGTATTGCTTGGAGTCCGGAGCATCAACAAGGTCCCAGGGCCTGCCACTGCCACTGCTCCACCAGTGACTTCTCATTCCTTATTCCTGGTCTCTTTCCTAGCTCCTGTCAATTACAGATCCACATACTTGACCAGAAAATTTGTCATGACCAAATTTTTAAACTCTAGCCTAAAGAAATCCAACTCAGACAGGCTCTGGTAGTACAACTGAGTTAAATGTTGGAATGCTAATCAAAAAGTCAATAGTTCAAACCCACCAGCCATTCCTGGGGAGAAGGATGAGGCTGTCTGTTACGGAAAGATCTACAGCCTCCAAAACCCTATGCAGCAATTCTAGTCTGTCCTACAGGTTCACTGTAAGTTAAAATTGGCTTGACAGCAGTGGGTTTGGGTTTTTATGTTTTAGCCTAAGGAATCACAAAAAAACAGATTATTAAACAAACAAAAACCAATGAAATGAAACTGAAAGTCAATGTACAGTGGAAAGGTGAGTGTGACAGTGGGGTGAGGTGTGCCAGTTTGAGGTTATACCTGAGTGCAGACCAGTGTTGTTTGATGCAAATTTGCCTGTTCTATAGTTTTCTAACTTTTAGGTATAGCAACTGGTTCATAGAAGGAAGGGAATGAAGGACAGAGTAGAACATAAATAATAAATCTGTGGGTCAAATAAAACCTACAAATTTATTTCCTTCTAGGATTAAAAAGACTACACTGGATTTACTCTAGAACTTCTACATAAGGTTGTCTGTATATTATACCATTTTAACTAACAGCAAAAACTCCTAAAGATTTAACAGTGTTGAGATGATGAAGGAAGGCCTAATGAGCCAAGACAGCTCTCTGGGTGGGGAGACCAGAGGACTTGTGCAAAAAAGGTCAACAATTAAGGGGGTCAAGAGCATGCGCTAGTCCAACCTCCATCTATCTACTCAGGACTTTTAAGAGCAGAAAGCAACTTCTTTAGATAACCAATACAGGTGTCACAGTTTTGCTTCATGAACTTAAAAAAACAGGCTGCCATTATTCTGTGATGTAAGCAGTGCTTACATCTATCATAAGAGTGAACGATAAATGTTTTAGCAGTCCAAGGTTTGGACATTACTCCTGGGAATTAAAGCGCCATTTATCTGATCAACGCAAGTATGAGAAGGAACTTTCACTTTATAACGACCACACACAGGCATACATTTTAAAATATTTCTTTCACAAAAGATCATTTTGCTGGGAAGGTTCACAAAAGAGGAGGACTACTAAACGTTTCAATTCGATAGTGTCAGATTTCCTCTTACCAATAAACTTTCAAAACTATAGGCAGTGTATAGAGGGGAAATCTTCGTATTATTTGTGTTAAAGTGGATCTAGGAAAAACTAGTAGTTGATTCTCCCCCCCCCCATATGTTGTTTATAATCATTCATTTCTTCATTCATTCACTCCATCTACGTACTCTTTATCCTTTGCAAAACAAAAGGTTCAGAAGAATATATAAAATACACAACTCTCAAATCCTTTGTGGAAAGAGGTAGGTGGAAACAAAATATAATTAATAATCTGCAACAATTACAATTTTCTTTTATCTTTCTTTAAGACAGAAAGCTAGACTAAAAATCCTTATACAAGAGGCGTGGGAAGGACAGAAGAAATCATTTTTGATCATTTGGCCATCTATATGAGACATCAGGTGCTTGTACACACACATATCATGTATCCTTACAAACTCCTTGAAGGCAAATACCATTTTATTCACAAGTAAATAAGTAATTGTTAAATAAGTAAATAGGCATTATTTCTCCCACTTTACAAATGAGTACAGATAAGTCAGAATGACCATAGATAAGAGAATGGCTCTGGCTAATATTTAAACACTATGGAAGAGAAACACTACACTTAAATAAACAGAAGAACGGACATCCTATAAAAGAGAACACACATTTAGCATACTTTATGAATCTGCCCATAAAAGGTATCTCCAGCTCCCACCCGAAATCCCAACCCTCCTTCTATACTCCCAGGTAGCCTGCCAGGGCTGGCTAACAGAGCAGCCAAAAGCAAGAGGCGGAATCTTGTTAAGAACTTCTATCCCCATCTCAACTTCCCAACAGACTGGCAATAGAATTAAAGAATAAGAATGTAACATGTGGGCAAATGAAATCCTCAGAGATGTGCAAGAGGATAAACATCCTTTAAAAGGACCAAGTAAAGTTCTCAAAAGTTACCGTATATACTCGTGTATAAGCTGAGTTTTTCAGCACATTTTTAATGCAGTTTTTGTGGTAAAATTAGGTGCCATGGCTGATATTTGGGTTGGCTTATACTTGAGTATATACGGTACTCTAACTGTCCCTATAATCTATCTGTTTGTTCCTTTAGTTTCAGGTTCCTAGATGGTAGGAATCATATATTGTTTCCACAGACCAAACATGCAACGAAGCCTGGAATATGAGATTCCCTTACCGTACATTTTTCAAAGGATCTCAGTTGTCCAGAGATGCTTGTAGATCTGGGCACTGGCTACTCGGCAGCAGGGGCCCTGCTCTCCTGAAGCTCATACAGCCAAGGAGACACAAATAACTTACAAATAAGCAGTGCAAGGCTCTGAAGTACAAAGGGACGCAGTACAAAATCATATCCTTAGGTCAGGATGGTTTCTCTAGTTGGCTAAATTGTGTATAGAGACAGGAGTTCAGGAGATGGGAGATGTTTTTCAGAGAGGCAGTAAGTAAAAAGCTATGGAGTATGTTGTACTGCCTCTGGAACATTCATCTCTTTAGTGAACAAAACCCAAACTCTGTCGAAGGGCCAGCCAGGAGCAGGCACCATATCCATACCTTTCTTTTTAGTCAATCTCGGTAAATTCTGCCAAAACCTACTTAATATCATAGCAACACACCAGCCCTCAATGACATATGAGCTGAACCCAGGGTTTTCATGTGGAGAGTGAGAATTCACCACCAAACTAACACAAACCTGATGGTTTGCTAAATGCAGATCAGCAGTTCAAAATCACCATATGGAGCTTTCTCCTCCTGGAGAGCTACAGTCTCAGAAGCTCACAGGGGCAGTTTTACCCTCTCCTATAGGACTGCTGTGAGTAGACAACGATTCAATGGGAATGAGTAAGTGAGTGAGAGTCCAATAATGTCAATAAAATGTCCCTACATGGAACTACACACTGTCAGGGGTCACCCCTCAAAATAGGTCAACTCGTCTGGGCCATGACTCTCAGTGATTTGGCAGTTATTTAATGACATAAACTGGCAGTTACCTAACCTCTCATGATGTAATATAATGGGATGGGATGTGATGGGATGGGATGGAACAGGCCAACCATTTCTAAGGGGTTTACGATAGGATACAACACCCTTATAAACAGGTCACTACCCTAACATGAGATAAGGGGGATTTCTCTGGCATGTGCCCTGTCTCACCTTTAATCTTATAAGAAAGGAAAGGAAAGAGAAGGGAATTCACTAACCTCAAGAAAGAAAAGCCAGGAACAGAGTGCCAGGAACCTCCTAGAACTGAAAGATACAAAGAGCTGCACTCTGAATTTGAAATTCTAACCTCCTAAATTTTGAAAGAATACATTTGTTTGTTAAAGCCATCCACTTGTGGTAATATATTATAGCAGCATTAGATAATTAAGACACATACCAAGATGTATGACTAATATTGTAGTTTAACTTTACAAAAATTAGCCAGTGTGGGGAATAAAAGCCATAATTTAAACATGAATGCTCTGGTTTGTTTTCAACTGTTAGCTGAACATGCAATCTTATATATCGTGGGTTTATGTGACCATAGTAAGTCTCCACAAGCGATAGGCATAACCCTAGAATAACACTGAGCAGAGTGTGTTCAGTTTTAATTAGTTTGTTTTACTTTACTCATAAGGAAATCCACAGAATCACAAACTCTGTTGTATTCCTTTTTCAAAGAAGACAATGACATCCAATTTGAGGTTTTTCTCTCAAATTACTGACAAACTTGACTGGAAATCCACTAATTACATTACTTTTAAAGATGCGGTTAAACTTTGATAACTAGTAACAACACATTTAAATATATCTGTAGCTTGTTAAAAGTGAACAAGCCCACATCCTATTGTAGAAAGCTATCATAAGCCTCTATGGTTCATTTATATACATTAAATACACTGTTATGCAAAAGGGGAGAACAATGGCTGACAATCAAAATTTTAGTACTATAAAAACAAATCCACATATGACCATATACTGGAGTTAGCAGACAAGAACTTAAAAATGTCCATAATCAGTTCTGTTGAATAAAGGAAAAGTCAAACAGTGATTTTTATTGAACTTTAATCTATTTTTAAAGCCTAAACCTGAATTACAGTATCTGGAATTATGAATTCATTAGATAATTTGAAAGCAAGTTAGTAATAGCATATAACAGGATTAGTATATTAATTAGTAGACATTAGAACACAAAATTCGCGTCAAGAGGAACTATACAAACTGAAGGGAGAGGTGTCAAAGGAAAAGAGTGCAAAAGAGGTGAAGCATAGTCAAAACATCTAAAATGTATGAAAATGGCAAGGAGAAAAAAAATGAAACAATAAAAAACTGCTAAGAAGTAAGAGCCCCCAGGGAATCCAGGGCGGATGATCCCTTCAGGACCAGTAGTGTGAGTGGCGATACTGCGAGGGCAGAGGGAGAGTGGGTTCGAAAGAGGGAACCGATTACAAGGATCTATATGTGACCTCCTCCTGGGGGACAGACAACAGAAAAGTGGGTGAAGGGAGACGTCGGACAGGGCAAGATATGACAAAACAATAATTTATAAGTTATCAAGGGCTCATGAGGGAGGGCGGAGGGGAGAAGGAGGGGAAAAAATGAGGAGCTGATGCCGAGAGCTTAAGTGGAAAGCAAATGTTTTGAGAATGATGAGGGCAATGAATGTACAAATGTGCTTTACACAATTGATGTATGTATGGATTGTGATGAGTCGTATGAGCCCCTAATAAAATGATTAAAAATAAAAAAGAAGAGCCCCCGATAAAATGATTAAAAAAAAATTCCCCAAAACTGATAGAAGATAATTATAATTAGATTTTAAAAGCTTAGTGATAAATAGATATAAATGGGATAAATTAACAGGAAATCATCGCATGCAGATACAAAATAGTTAAAATGTTGAAAACAAAGAGAAAATCTTGGAAGCAGCCAGAAGAAAAGGAAGTGTACCTTAAATGTAGCAATAATACTAATGGCTAATTTGTTAAAAGAATGTAAGGAAGTCAGAAACTAATGAGATGACAACTTCATAACTGAAGCACAAATTTGATCATAAATGTTTCCTATGTTTCAGGGTTAAGAGAGCTAAGGGAAAGTTTCTATCTGGCTTGATCTACTAGTTTCATACTGTATTTTGAGCGCATTTCCAAGCCCTTACATTCTACTATTATAACCAGAATCATTTCTCAGGAGAAAAAAAAATGTAAGTCAAATATCTAAGAACCCCACAAATTACAGTGTTTATATTAGTATATACCTAATTTGTATAATATATAAATTGGGGAGCCCTGGTGGAGTAGGAGGTAGGGCTTCTAACTCTGAGGTCAGCAGTTTGAAACCACTCGCCATTCTACGGAAGAAAGATGCGGCTTTCTACTTCCACAGAGTTGCAATCTTGGAAACCCAGAGGGGCAGTTCTACCCTGTCCTAGAAGATCACTATTAGTTGGAATCAATTCAACAGCAGTGAAGTTATATATATTTATGTGTGTGTATGTATATGTATGTATCAAGCATTGCACAATACAGAAAATAAAAAATCAAACTACACATAAAATTTCCAATTCCTAATAAACAATTACTGTTGCCAACATGAACTTGCTATAAGTCTATTCAGATCCCAAATTAGGAGCTATTTAACCTAAGTCATTTATATTGCACTATGCAATTGTATCTTTTAAGCATCTACATTGTGCAACTGAGGTACATCCCCATAGTTTCCAAAAATAGCGCACAGCCTTGCACTCTAAAGCTGAGAACCAAAAACCTAAGCCACAGAAAGAAGGAAAGCTGACTTGCGATTTGCTGCAGATCCTTCAGGAGTGCGTCAGTGCAGTGACTGATTGTCAACATCTGCCCTGACCTGGCACCAACTGCCTAGCTTCCCCTCTGGGAGGTGTGACCACACCGTCCGGGACTCTGCCGTGGATGGGTAGCAGTAAGGTGCTTCTTTCTCTCTAGCTTAGTTGGTTATGCAACTAAGGAAAGTGACCCAGAAGACAGAGGAAAGCATGGATCCCAATGTGACCAGGATGTATATGGTCATCTGCCATTCGGGATGCTCTGCTCTGGGCAACTGCCTACAAGAAATAAATGTCTACCTGCATTTTCCAGATGTCTGTAGTAGTGGTGTAATTCAGTCCAGTGAATTACTTGATATAATCCTAGTCACAGTCTTTTTAACTCTTACCCAGGTAACTGACAAGGAAACAGCTAGTAGCAGCAGAACCAGACCCAAATGGTCCTTTGTAGATTGACTGGTGCACAGGCCACAATTAGTCTGCTGACTGTTACTGATGGGGGTAAAGGTAAAAGTGTTACTGGCACACAACTACTGCCCAATTGTTTATGGAACCTATGGCTGCTTTTGTACTATACTAGCATAGATGAGTAGTTGAGATACAGATCCTGCGACCCACAAAGTCTAAATGATTTGCTATTTGGCTATTTACGTAAAGCCTGTTGATGCTAGAACATCTCATTATTACTCCCTTTTGGTATGCAGGCAAACACAGACTTTGCCTAAACAAAATATGCTAACTGTGGGTGTTCTTCCCAGTGGAGCTCAATTCGCCACCTTTCGCCTGCTCACCCTTCCTAGTGCCTGGTCCACAATTCTTGTGATATCAGAGGTAGGTTGTGACTCCCCAGCTACAAAAGAACTCACTGCATTTATGGATGGTATACTTCTGACTTCCTGATTTTTTTTCAATTCTAACAGAACTGCTACCAAAACAAATTACAAAATTAAGAAATTATATGAGTTCTCTTAAAAAAAACAAAAGCACACTAGATTCAGTTTAAAACTCAAAGCCAAATGCATTGCCAATGACTTGATTCTGACTCATGGTTGTAGCAACCACACAAGCAGAGGAGAACTGCCCCTGTGGGTTTCTGAGACTTTTAACTTTCGACAGATGTTGAAAGCCTCATCTTTCTCCCATGGAGTAGCTGGTATTTTCAAACTGCTGATCTTGCAGTTAACAGCTAACAAGTAACCAACCCACTATGTCACAAGGGCTCCTAGATTTAAGTTAAAGAAATAAAAAGCTGGCAATAGCATGAGACACAGACGCACAACACATTATGCTTTATGTGGCACTGTACTTTGTGGTATACATTTACTCCACTTTAGTTTTGTGCATAAAAGGCAGTTTCAAAAAGCTAAAAACAGACATGGCGCTTTGTAAAAATAGAACCCTCAAAGACCACAAACAGAAGAGCATAGCAGGTTCATTATCTCCCTTTTTCTAACCGGCATTTTAGCTGCAGGAGCAATTGGATGTGAGTTACAAAACCTCTTGGAAACAGCATTCTGAATAAGGCACTATCAGAATTTCACAAAATTCATGTCACAACAAGATATATTGTTATCATTCACTGTATGCCTAGCAGAGTTGTACCGAAAAGAACTGGTTGACAGTCAGCCGTTTCAAGAAGTAATACATGAAATGATCACAAACCGATGGTATTGAAGGAAGCAGGCCAAGATGCACTGAAGGCATTAACAACAACCAAAAGGTTCCAGGAATTGATAGGATACCACCTGAAATGTTACAACAAGCAAGCACTCACAAAGCCCAGAAATTTGGCACGTGAATTATGCTAGTGGCAATGAATACTGAAAATACAACAGACCGAGAGAACTAATCTGTCCTGGAGGAAGTGCAAGCAAATGCTTCTTAGAAGGAAGGAGGGCAAGACTTTGTCTAATGTACTTTGGACATGCTGTCAGGAGAGATCAGCCTCTGGAAAAGGACATCATGCTTGGTAAAATAGAGGGTCACTGAAAACGAGGAAGATTGTTAAGGACATGGATTGACACAAGGGCTGCAACAGTGGGCTCAAACCCTGCAATGCTTGTGAGGATTGCAAGACTATGAGGAGGGCAGGCAGGAACGCAGTAAGATAAAGCAGCTAAATCTTAGCTGAGTGTTGCACCATGAATCATAGGATGGGAGGATTACAATGAACTGGAAGTTCAGACAATGGACAAGAAACAGGCAGGTGCTTCTCCCTGGCAGCTTTGATGGTCCTACGTGAGGAGGACCTGTAGTTCCCTTTACATCCCAGCAGATTTATTCTTAGGTAGACCGTTGTTGCTGCTAGGTGCCAGTGAGTCCATTCCCCTCACAGTGAACCTACAACAGAAGGAGACAGTGCAGGACCCAGTCTTGCACCGTGCTCACAATTATTGTTATGTTTGAGCCCATCGTTGCAGCCATCATGCAATCCAGCTTGTTGAGGGTCTTCTACTTTTTGCTGCCCCTCTACTTTACCAAGCATGGTGTCTTTCTCTAGGGATTGGTCTCTCCTGGTAAGATGTCCAAAGTAAGTAAGATGAAGTCTCATTTCTCCGGAACATTCTAGCTATACTTCCAAGGCAGATTTATTTGTTCTTTGGGCAGTTCATGATATTTTAAATATCCTTCAATAGCACCATAATTCAAATGCATTGATTCTTCTCTGGTTCCCCTTATTCAATGTCCAACTTTCACATGTATGAGGTGATTGAAAGTACCATGGCTTGTGCCAGGCCCACCTTAGCTCTCAAAAGTTACTGAAAAGTCTTGTGCAGCACATTTACCCAATGCTATGCTTTGTTTGTTCTCTTTATTGCTGCGTCCATGAACACTGACTATGGATATAAGCAAGAAATCCTTGACAACTTCAATTTTCTTCCCATTTATCATAATGTTACCTATCAGTCCAGTTGTGAGGACTGGGGTTTTCTTTACATTGAGTTGTAATCCATTCTGAATGCTAAAATTCTCGCAAGTGCTTCAGGCCCTCTTCACCTTCAGCAAGCAAGGTTTTGTCATCTCTGTATCTCAGGCTGTTAATAAGCCTTCCCCAAACTTAATGCAGCGTCCTTCATCATACAACACAGCTTCTCAGATGATTGTTCAGCATATCGTACATACTGAAGTGTGGTGAAAGGATATAACCCTGACACACACCTTTCCTGATTTTAAACCACCAAGTAGGATTCCTTTGTTTGTTCACACAACTTGATCCATATACAGTTCCAAATGATAGGGAGTTGCCAGGGGTTCAGGCTGGATTGAGAAGATGGTGTGGATCAAGGGATAACACTGCTAATATCAGACAGGTCTTGGCTGAAAGCAGATAATACCAGAAAGATGTTTACTTGTGTTTTATTGACTGAAAAGACATCCAACTACACACACCATAATAAACTATAGACAGCCTTAAGAAGAAAGGGAATTTCCAAACATTCCATTGTATTCATGTAGAACCTGTACATGGATCAAGAGGTAGTTGTACACCCAGAATAAGGAAATACAGCATAATTTAAAACTAGGAAAGTTGTGTCTCAGGGTTGTTTCCTCTCCCCATACTTCGAAAGACTAGGCTAACCAAAATATACATAAAGACTGTCTACACCTTCCACCTTGCCTGAACCAGGCCAGCCCAAGAGAGAACTAGAGGCTGTTCCGGGCCCTGCCAGCTGATGACAAACTTAAAACAAAAACAAAAAACGAATTGCCATCTAATTGGTTGACACAGAGCAACCCTATAGGTCACTACCGAACTGTCTCTGTGGGTTTCTGAGACTATAACTAAAGGAGTAGAACGTCTCATCCTTCTCTCAAGCAGATGACAAAGGAGGACTTCAAAGCAATCTCAAGGCTGAGATGACCTCAGACCTCTGTATACTTCCACTCTCAGCCTGAAATTATGTAATGGGCTAGAGGGTGATCCTTCACCTTGGGAAACTGCAGACATGCTTATGATCAGCTGCTGTTTAACCTAGCATGCAAGTGGGGAGATGGCAGATGGTGGTGGTGGTGGTGGTGTAGTACAGCAGGTCTGGAAGGGGAGCAAAGGTTTTGGGAGTTAAGATTGTGGAAAGCTCTGACCACTGACAACATTCACTGGTAAAGATGGGACAAGGTGACCCCAATATAAGGATTTTTGTTTGTTTGTTTTAAAGACTGATTTATAAACAATAATTTCCTATTTAAGGATTTTTAAAAGGGGTTAAGGCAGAAAAATGACTGATGGATATTACAAAATTAGGAACCTTGATTTAAGTGTCCCTACTGAAAATCAAGCAAGAAAAATAAGTGTTAAGGACATAAATGGCTTTTGTACTTTAGACAGCTCTCTACCAGCATGAAAACAGCTATAACTTGTGGCGTATCATGGAGCTTGGTCTTTACATTCAAACACACTGTTAACCTATTTTACGCCTATAGAGAGGTAATATATGTCTAGAAGAAAACATTAATAGCACTGACTAACAAAAATAACAATATAGGATAGTATAATTCAAGAACAGTGACATCAAACAAACTAAAGAACTATAGATCAATTTTATTAATAACATTTAAAACTAAGATTCAAAGTAGAATGTACTACGGTTTCAGAGGTTGAATCTCTAAAATGAGGTTGTGTGTGTGTGTGTGTAACTGCAGAATAAGCAAAGAGAACACTCAGCGGGGTACAGGCTCAGACACCCTGCCCAAAATCTCAGCAGGTTTCCCTTTGGACCACTTGTTTCATAGGTCAGGATCATCCATTCATCAAAACAAAACAAAAAACAATTTCTAGCTTACAGAACGACAATAGAGAGGCACTATTTAATAAAAAGGTCTCCATTATCTACGTTACTTAAACTACTTCAAGAAAGCAAGCAATTACTGAAAGCTCCTATATAACAATGCTCAATATAAAAATTACCCTTTGATGAAATTTAAAGTAGTGCCATTTGACAAATGCCATAGTAAATGATTTAAGAAATAATCATTTAATGACAGTGATTCTAGGAAGATCAGAAGAGGAACAATATATCTCAAGGTCTGAAACTCTCTCCCAATAAAATATTAATTACAAAAGGGGAAACAGTAATTTTGCCTTGGAGAAACCTGGCAAGTGATTAAAATGAGCATTTTCAGTAACACATCCCACTAAATCTTGTGTCCTGTGACATGATGCCCTGAAGAGGGCATGGCATCACCTAATGAGAAAATACCAGATAAGCCCAAACCAAGCAGTACACTACTATGAACTAACTGGCCTGTACTTCTGAACAATGTAAAGGTCATGACAGGCACAGATAGCCTGGAGACGTGGTCATAGTTAAAGGACACTAAGATAAATGTCAACTCCATGTTTTGTGTCATCCTGAATTGGCCCCAGGTCACTTCGTATTATTTTTGTTTTGTTATATGGAGTATTATTGGGAAAACTGGTGAAATGTGAATAAAGGTGGAAAATCTAACAGTATTATATCAATATTTAATTTTCTAATTTTGATTATTGCACTATTTTGATTAAGTGAATGTTTTTGTTATGAGGTTAAACTCAGGGTAGCATTTACTGGCAAAGAAGTATTACACCTGGAACTTACCCCCCGAAAAAAAAATAATACAGATATAAAGAGGAAAGGAAAACAGACATAAAGACATCAGGGAATCTGGATGCAAGATGTCTAAGAGTCCTTTTTACTATTTTTGCAAATTTTCTGTTAAGTCTAAAATAATATCAAAATTAAAACACAAAGCTCCCTAAAATATGTGGTTTCAAGCAGCTATGTGAGTTTCCTACAATACTAAATACACATCCACTAATAAATCAAGAAATTATGGTAAAAACATATTGAAAGTTCAAAACTATTCAAAGATATTTATAAAAGTATAAAGCATAAAACTTTTGATCTGTCATCTATAGTTTATTATACCAAAAGTTTCAGTATTCCATCTCTTAGTTCTCCCCACCCCCTTTTTTTTTTAAAGTAATCAACATGGCTATCCCTTATATTATATGCTTTGAGGTTTCCTGGACAAAAACTTATGACTATTTCTGTCTCAAATTCATCCTTTTTGTTTGCTGTGCTGTGGGCATAACATCAATTTATTATAACCGACAATTTACATTGCCTCCTATTCACTAAATTATCACCATACACACAATGAGTCACAGGGTAAAAAAGAAACATAACTATTTAAAAGGAGAACACCCAGCAGTTGCTTCAGGAAAATGCTGGACTTTCTATAAATCAAAAAAATACAAACTCAACTGCCATCGAATTGAGTTGATGCTAACACATAGCAACTGCCTGTGGTTTTCCAGGATTGTAAACAGTTACTGGAGTAGAAAGCTCCATCAGTCCCCGTTGGAGAAGCTGGTGGCTTCAAACCGCTGACCTTGCAGATCACAGTAACACCAGGGTTCCTTGGTTTTTCTCTATCTCCCTTTAACATAAGCAAACTAGCTATCTATCTACACATGATTATCAAAGATTCCTAATAACTGGAGAAAATATATAGCTTCAACACATTTATAAAACTACTTACTAGAAGATATATAACTAAACCTGATTTCATGATAACAAAACAAGTGCGTCTCACAATTTTAATAATTATTGTTAGTATTCAGGTAGACACTTCACGTATAAACCCACATATTCTGTTCAGAGTTAGACACTCTACTTTTGAAGATTTTTTAAAATAAATTTTTCCAACTCCCATGCTCTTCTTATTCTATGGTCTTCTATTTTGGGTATTTAGGTTTAGTAATGGAGAGAAAGATGAGGCTGTTTGCTCTAGGAAAGATTCACAATCTCAGACACCTCTTGGGAGTGGTTCCAGTCTGTCCTATAGGTCGCCGAGTCAGAATCGACTCAATGGCGGTGAGTATATTTAGTAATGTGCTCCATCCTTAAAATAATTGTATTTAAGGGCATCTGATTTTGAAGTACGTTACATAATGTAGGATATTTTTACTATTATCACTAAAAGAGAAGTTTAATTTCAACCTCTGTCTGCTCTCTTTTCTCTCCCTCTGGGGCAGTGTCTGAGGCAGTGGTATGATCTAAGGAACATAAAAAGTGGCCACTTAAGCATGGTTTACCTATATGCTACATATAGCATGACATTAGAAAAAAACAATAGAAAAACGTAACATGTCTCAAATAGGCAGGAGAGCCAATTCCTAGCGTTTTTTTTTTGGTTTGTTTGTTTGTTTTTATTCCTAGCGTTTTTAAGGAGTCATACAGTCCATTGAAGAAAAAAACCAAACCACTGGGGCAGGGATGAAGGATGGGAATGGAGTGGAGGACATTCCTATTCAAGGAATAGCAACCCCACATCAACTAATTTATCAATTAGCAAGAACTCTGAAGATAATGATGTGCTAAATGATAGGATGGTGAGTTAGTTAATTGTGCCAGCCTGGCCGATAATCACATGTGGGTCTGGTTGAAAGGCGGAGGGATAAATGGGTGGTGAAGCCTCGCCTTTCTAGTTCTCGGGTCTCTTGTTTTGTGATGGTCGCACCACTGCCTTAGCAGTTCCCTGCTTCAGCTCGCAAGATTGACTTCCTACAAGACATCCCCAAGGAGAAGCTACATGGACCTATCCCGATGCAGCCCTGGGTGCTGGAGCAGCCATGTGGAGACCTAGTGCTGAGATGCTTATTCGTTTACTGACTCAGCTTTCCTCCTGCAGTCGGCATCATTGCCTCTGTTTTGTGAGGTGGAGGACTTTGTGAACTGGTGTTGGGTTAATGGATTAATGTTGGATTTGTGGGCTTGGGCAGCATTGGGTTGGGATGTTTTTGTGATGCACATTTTCTTTACATAAAACTCTCTCTTATACATGAGTTGCTGTGGATTTGTTTCTCCAAAGTACCCAGACTAATACAGATGGTTAACTGACACTTGTTTTCCATAAAATAGATTATGAACAAGAGAACCATTTATGTGGTCTGACTTCATACAATAACCCTAAAGAAAACAAATATTTAAATAGAATATGGTGTTCTACTGAAAGTTAATAAACTATGGAACCTATATAAAGATAGTAATTTTAGACCACATCAATAAATTGGCTACAGAGAAATTTTTTTAAATAGACTCTACAATGTGAGAAAACATAGTTTTCTCATTTTTTCCATACGTAAGTAATTCAAATAGCAGAGACTAGTTGATGAAAATTTCTCAAGGATTTGGGGACAGAGCCTAATGCAATCCTCCAATAAATATTACATTTATTTTCTCATTTTTACTCCTAGAAATTCACCCACATTTATATTACACTCTAAAATATCTGTCTCAAACTTCAAGTAAAATTAATATTTTAGGGACTTAAGCCTTGGTGGTCCTTTCATATCAGCACATACCTCAGAAAAACCTTTTTGGAGAAAGAACATTCTAAAATTACAACTTTATTTATAAGAAACAAGAGAAAATAAAAAAAATAAAACCACCAAAATCAAGAAAAAACAAAACCTAAGAGGAGAGTAGAACCCTAATGAGATACCTGAAACACATTTCGTCCCATCTGTTTCTCAAAATTAGCCCACTTATGACAATTTTTTTATAATAACATAGTATTAACTATGTTAACATTAACATTGTAAATAAGTAAAATGGAAGCAACAGGCTTTTCTTCTATATCTCGGTTCTGGAAATGAAAGTCTTTGGCTTGAAGAAGAAGAAAGAGTTATACTCATATAACACTTGAGAATGTTAAGAACTGGTATCACCAAGGGTTTCTCAACTTTGCCAGCTAGACACAAAGTCAGCAGTTCAAATCTATCAGCCATACTGTGGGAGGTATGTGAGACTATCCCATAAAAATGTAAAGTCTTGGAAACTCAAGAGGGGCAGTTCTGCTCTGTCTTAAAAGCTTGATGTGAGTTGGAATCCACTAAGTGAAAGTGAGTTTGTTTTTGTTGTAGGGAGAAAACCCATTCAAATTGTGTTTTCTCCTAAGCTTCAGTTTCCTTTACCGTAAAACTTATCTAAATTCTTATAGCATGTCAAGTGATATTTTTAAAAAGTTTCATTGGAATATATTTCATACATCATACGATTTGTTTAATCATATTGATTTGTGTAATATTAATCTTTTCAGAACATTCTCTTTTCACACTTGTAAGCTCCTCCCCTAACCTCTCCTGCCATACCTCTATCTAATCACTGTCTCTATAAATCAATGTAATCTGGATTTCATAGGCAGAAAATCATAAAAACCAAAACATAAGCAGACAAACAACAGTGACTAGACAAAATATAGACAATATTCAATTAAGAGAATAAAATATAAAAACTGAAACAACTTTAAAATGGATCAAAAGGGAGATCAAATGATAGGGGATTAGATTTTACTCTTACCAACATCTGCCGTCATCAACTTTACTATGTTGTCGGCATGGCAGCATGCCTATACACGTCCTTATGGTCAGAGGGGATTCACCGGAACCTCAATCCACATAGGAACATAGCTAATGGATTTGGGGATTCCACTGTTATCTATTGCAGTTCAGAATTTAAGCTGATAATAATCTTCCTGCAGATTTGGTTCTTATTATTTACAATCCTTAGATCACACAGGTTGGTGTGCTTCTTCCATGTGGACTCAACTGGCACTTCACTTATCTAATGACTACTAGTTTGAAGACAAGCCTTTAAGACCCCAGATGCTACTTTATCTGATATGTATGTCTCACAGAAAGTGATTACATTTCTGTCAGTGGGTAAACATACATGCCCACTGCCCCTAATCCTGACTTGAATTTCCAATAGGGTTCAATTATCACTCTTGTATGAGTGTCTGTTGATTTGAGGTTTGATTTGAGCACATTTTAGGTCTCTTCTGTTGAAGTGGTTTATAAAATATACAAATAAACAGGGTGATATATGGCTCATGAGCATTATTAAGCAGGCTCCCTACCTTGTTTGAGACAGCATTAGATTTTATGACCTGAGAGCAGAAGCCTGCCTTCTTAGTGTGTATCCTTACAGAAGTGGTTTCATATAAGATTTGTCCTTTCATGATTGATTAACTTCACTCAGCATAATGATTTCCAGGTCCATCTATGGCGTGAGGTATTTCATGGTTTCAATGGATGCATAGTATTCATTGTGTACAGGTACCATAGTTTCATTATCCATTCATTCTACTGATGGACTTTGGGGCGGTTTCTGGCTTCTTGCTATTGTGAACGGTGCTGCAAAGAACATGGGAGAGCACACGTCTGCTGGTGCTCTGTCTCCTCATTCTTTGGGTAGCAAAGATATTGAACGGTATTTCTATTCTCAATTGTTTTAAGTAGTCATGTCGCTTTCCACAATGGTTGTACATATTTGCAAGCCCACCAGCAGTGTATAGGACTTTCAATCTCTAAATCCTCTCCAGCGTTTGTTGTTCTGGGTTTTTTGTTTGTTTGAGTGGGCTATCTGTTCTGGGTTTGAGATAGTATCTTGTTGTGGTTTTGATTTGCATCTCCTGGATGCCTCAGTGATCATGACCATTTCCTCATATGTTTGTTAGTCATTCAAGTGTTTTCCTTTGTGAATTGTCTGTTCATGTTCTGTGCTCACCTTTACAATGATTATTTTCTAATTGAGGTACTGCAGAATTCTATAGACTTTAGTATATCAGTCCCTTGTTTACTGTGACATTGGTAAAGATTTTTAACAATTTATCTGTGTGCTTTTTTCACTCTTTTGATGAAGTCTTTTGACATGTTTTATTTTTAATAGGTGCCAGTCTTCTACTTTGTCCTCCCGTGTGCTTCCCCTATTATATTTGGTAGTGTGTGTATGCCCTTAAGTTTGTCCCAATTTTCTCATTGATGATCTTAATAGCTCTGGGGTTGACTTTTAGGTCTCTAATTTATATTGTTCATCTTTTTGCGTGCATAGAGCAAGATATGAGTCGTTTCATTCTTCTGCAGATGAACATCCAATTTTTCTAGTACTAGCTGTCCCATTTATTGTTTTTTGGTCCCTTGCAGAAATCATTTATCTGAAGGTGGGTGCTTTTATTTCTGGATTTTCTATCCTGTTCCATTGGTCTGTGGATCTATCGTTGTTCAAGTACAAAGTTGTTTTGACTACTAATGGCTGTATAGGTTGTGAGGTGGGGCAGTGCAAGGCCTCCTATTTGGGTCTATTTTTGAGAAGTTGTTTGCTTATCCTGGACCTCTGTCCTCTCGATATGAAGTTGGTAATTCGTTTTTCCATTTCTTTTAACAATGAAGTTAAGATATGGAACGGAATTACATTGTATTTGTCGTTTGCTTTAGATAATATTGACCCTTTCACAGCATTATGTCTTATCTGTGAACATGAGATAGTCCCCCATTTGTGTAGTTTTCATGCAATAGCTTTCTTTATAAAGGTTTTGGTTTCTTTAGTTAGGTTTATTCCTAGGTATTTGATCTTTGTGTGACTGCCATCAGTGTATTGGTTTCTTTTTTTTCAACATTTTATGGGGAGCTTTTACATATATAATTACAATCCATAGTTCCATTAGATCAAGCATAGTTATACAATTGCTGCCATCTTTTTTTTTTAATTAAATACTTTTTTGGGGGGCGGGGGGCGTAAATCTTACATCTCATCACAATCCACACAATCATCCATTATATCAAGCACATTTGTACACATGCTGCCATCATTTTCAAAGCATTTTCTTTCTGCTTGAGCCCTTGATATCAACTCATTTTCCCCTTTCCTCTCCTGCCCGCCCCCCCTCATGAACCCTTGCTAAGTTATAGATTATTATTTTCATATACCCAAAGACCATCTGTAGACAACTGGATATCCCCTCACAGAAGAATCACAAGGGAGAGATGACCCAGTCAGGGTACAGTATAGCACCGATCACACACACAATTTTCCTCTGGTTGCTTAATGCTTCCTTCCCTCCACTATCATGACCTCAATTCTACCTTCCAAATCGGATTAGACCAGAACATGCACAGTGCTACAGATAAGAGCCTGAAACAAAGGGAATCCAGGATAGATAAACCCCTCAGGGTCAACAATAAGAGAGATACCAGGAGGATAAGGGAGAGGTAGGGGAGAATGGAGGAATCGATCACAAGGATCAACATATAACTCCCTCCCAGGGGGCTGCACAACAGAAAAGTGGGTGAAGGGCGGCAGAGGTATTGGTTTATTGATTATCTTTTTCAGAGCTCTTTGCTGCTATTTAGGAATCCCATTGATTTTGGCTTATTCATCTTATAATCACTGACTATCCAAATCCTCCCGATTGTTTCCAACAGACTTTTTGTGGACTTCCCTTGGGTTCTGTCTATATAAAATCTTATCGCCTACTGTATCCCATTGATTTCTTTGTTGTCTAATGGTTCTAGCTATGAATTCCAGTATGTTGTTGATTTTTTTTATTGTAATCACTTTATTGGAGGTTCTCAAAGCTATTATCGCATTCCATACATACATACATTGTATAAAGCACATTTGTACATATGTTGCCATCATCATTTTCAAAAATTTTCTTTCTACTTGAGCTTTTGATATCAGCTCATTTTTCCCTCTTGTCCACCCTCCCTCCCTCCCTCCCTCATGAACCCTTGATTAATTTTTTTTTCATATTTTACACTGACTGCTGTCTCCCTTCACCAACTTTTCTGTTGTATGTACCCCTGGGGGGGGGGTTATGCCAATTATTGTGATCAGTTCTCCCCCCACCTTCCCCTTCCCCTCCTGGTATCGCTACTCTCATTATTGATCCTGAGGGGTGTATCTGTCCTGGATTCCCTGTGTTTACAGCTCTTTTCTGTACCTGGGTACATGCTCTGGTCTAGCCGAATTTGTAAGGTAGGACTGGGGTCATGATAGTGGAGGGGAGAAAGCATTAAAGAACTAGAGGAAAGTTGTATGTTTCATCAGTGCTATACCGCACCCTGACTGGCTCATCTCCTCCCCGCGACTCTTCTTAAGGGGATGTCCAATTGTCTACAGATGGGATTTGGGTCTCCATTCCACCCTCCGCCTCATTCACATCAACATAATTTTTGTTCTGGGTCTTTGACACCTGATACCTGATCCCATCGACACAGGCTGGTGTGCTTCTTCCATGTGAACATTGTTGCTTCTCAGCTAGATGGCCGCTTATTTATCTTCAAGCTGTTAAGACCCCAGATGCTATATCTTTTGATAGCCAAGCACAATCAGCTTTCTTCACCGCATTTGCTTATGACCTATTTTGTCTTCAGCGATCGTGTCAGGAAGGTGAGCATCACAGGATGCCAGGTTATTATAATAAAGTGTTCTTGCGTCGAGGGCATACTTAAGTCGAGGCCCAATGTCCATCTGCTACCTTACTACTTAACATATAAACATATGTACATAAATCTATTTCCCTATTATTATACATTTGTATATGTACATGCCTGTATTTAGACCTTTATCAATGCCCATTTGCCTACTAGTTCTTTCCTCTATTTCCTTTTACTTTCCTCTTGTCCCACTATCATGTTTGACCTTCTTTTGGGTTTCCGTAATTCCTCTTGGCTACAATGCACCTGATCAAGCCCCACCAAGCATCCTACACCCTCCTCCTCATTGATTTTTGATCACTTGTTGTTCCCTTGTCCATGGGTTTGTTGGCACACCACTTCCTTTCCACCTCCCACCCACCCCCATCCACCCATTGTTTTCTCCTCCAGCTTGTTTATCCCACCTATCTTATCTAAATAGACATGTAAAAATAATAAGCACAAAAACACAAAAAAGAAAAGCCTATACATAGTTCCAGGTTTGTTTGTTGACCTTTATGAGCGCTTTCCAGTTGAGTCTCATGGCACCTGGCCCCAAAGTCTGTTTTTGGTATTCCTCAGGGATTTTCAGGGCTGTACTCTCCTTGCTGCTCTGCTGCACACCCTTAATGTTTCGCCCGGTATATGGTGGTGAATTGAGTCATGATAAAAGGCCCCCATGTCTAGTTTAAGTTTCCAGGGGAAATATAGTCCGTTTTCCTCCAAGAGTGTGATACTGGCTGTATCACATGTATTTCATACATGGCCTTTATTATGTTGAAGAATATCCCTGCTATTCCTATTTTAGTGTTATTAGACATAGGTGTTAGATATTGTCAAATGCATTTTGTGCCTCCACTGATATGATCATGTGGTTCTCATTATTTCTTGTTTATGTGGCGAATTACATTGTTTTTCCAATGTTGAACCATCCTTGGGTCCCTTGTATGAATCCCATTCAGACACAATGGATTATTTTTCAATGTATTGTTGAATTCTATTGGCCAGAAGTTTGCTGAAAATTTTTGCATGTGTATTCATCAGGGATAGCCGTCCCTAGTTTTCTGTCTTTGTGGAGTCTTTGTCTAGTTTTGGAATCAAGATTATCCTGGCTTCATAGAATGAGTTTGGGAGTTAGCTGTTGCTTTCTATAGTCTGGAATATTCTGTAGAATCAATGCAAACTGCTACCCCAATACTTGGTAACATTCCCACATAAAGCCATCTGGTCCTGAGCTTTTCTTGGTTGGAAACTTGACCTTCTCGAATTCTTTTTTTCCTAAAACCAAACCATTCCACAGTTTAATCACATCAAGCAGTATTGTATAAGTGTTACTACAACCAGTTTCAAAACACTTCCTTGCTTTTTGAACTCCTTGAAATCCACTCCCCTTTACTCCTCCACCTTACTCCCCAGGAACCCCTATTCTAATTGTTGTCTCTACAGGTCTATCCATCTTGGGTTACGTATACAGAAAAACACATAACAAAGATTCAAGAAGGCTACCCACAATGACAAAACACATCAGAGATAAACTCCAATATTGAAGAACAAAAGAAAAGAAAATATTGAAAACCAGGTAAGGCCCAAAGTGTATCAGAGGGTGGAATCAAGTAACAAGGTTTTAACTGTTCAAGTCATGTTTATCATTTTGATCTCTTCCAGTCATCTCTCTTGTACTCTGGTAACCGTTTTATTCCCATCCCTCAATTATGATTAGAGGGAAATCAGCAGAGGCTTATTTCCCGTGTGGATCTCAAAAATGTATCCCGGGCTTCCACTGTCATCCATAACCTTCTGCAAACCAGTCTCACAATTTAAGCTCTGATACTATTTCTTCCTTCTGCTTTGGATTATGTAATTTAACAATCTTTAGGTAACAGGTGGACTTAGTTGACATCTCACTTAGATGGCTGCTTATTTGGAAACAATCATTTAAGACCCCAGATGCTATTCTATCTGATAACCAGGTGCCATCTAATTTCTTCATCACATTTTCCTATAGCTAGGAATAAGTGCAAGCCCCAAATCCGTTCACTGGATCTATGTTTTATAGCTGCCTCTGGCTCCCCTTAGAGACCTCCTTGTTATTTTAGAGTAGAGAATCTTATCGATCATCTTCCTGGAACATAAGGCTCTTCTGTTAATAGTGTCATTGATTAGCCCCTGGTACTAATTTTTAAAACACTGTGGGAGAGGGACATTGGACCAGTGTAGGCTAACTACATATTACAATATTTGAATTATGCATTAGTGGCTGGATGCTGTTTACACAAACAATGGGCGTTGGCTGTCTGGAAAAATTAACAATAATATTCACTGACCATGTCAACCACAGGTCTGCCAGAATAATATTTATCTTAAGACAGCAAGTAGTGCATTGATGTACTAAGTCAATGTGTGCCCAAATACCATCCAATACTCTGTATAGCTGTCTCCTCCTTCAAACACCATATAATTTCAGTCTTAAGTTTACAGGTTATACATGTGTGTGAGACAGAGTCTAATTCACCTAATGGAGTTTCCATATAGGATCCCTCTTGTATGGCCTTTGAAGCATGTTCTGTACCTTGAAGACACAGGATTCAATGCCCCAGTGTTCTATGGGACTCATGCCATTGTGGCTTATTATGTGCATATTACCAATCTATCCCCTTAAGGTCCTTCAAAGTGTTGTTAGTCATTTTCCTCCACTTGGAAGTTGGTCCTCTCCCTTTTTCTACCCAGAGACATGCACTTGTCTTCTCCCAGATATCTCTGCTCCCTTTCCCTTCTCTTGACTTGACTTTCCCATCAGTATCCCTCATCCCTCTGACAGAAATGTCTGCCTGTCCAGGGGGACTTCATCATACCTTTGTAAGGCAGCCACTAAATGATCATCATCCCCCTCCCCTCTCTCGACAATTTGATCCAAAGTCATATTCAAGATACACATCTTGAGAGTATGGTACATGGTTCAATGGCACCAGTCGGGCTTTCTACTAGGCTATCTGGCTGCCCTGACCAGCAGACTGAATGCCCTGCAAGTCTGAGCTTGGGCCTGCCCTGTTGCTTGTCCCTACATCATTAGACACATACAGTACTTGACTTTTTGTGATTGATAAACTTCACTCAACATAATGGTTTTCAGATCCCGCATGTCAAGAGGGTTTCATTGCTGATTTTCAGGGATGTGTATACATTGTAAGTATATGTCAAGGTTTCTTATCCATTCTTTAACTGATGGGGACTTAGACTGTTTCCAACTTCTTGCTATTGTGAACTGTGCTGCAATGAACATGCATGAGCATTTGTCTACTGTGATCTCTTATTTCTTTGGGATCTATGCCCACCAATGGTCTTGCTGGATCATATGGTATTTCTACTGCCTGATGTTTTGGGAATCACCATATTGCTTTCCACATTGGTTGTATGTATTTACAAGTCCACCAGCAGTGTAGAAGACTCCAATCTCTGCACATCCTCGCCAGCATCTGTTGTTCTCTGCTTTTGGAGCTTGGGCCAGGGTTATAGGTGTCAGATGGTATCTCATCATTGTCTTGATTCGCACTGCCCACTTGGCTAGTGAATGAGAGCATTTCCTCGTGTGCTTGTTAGCCATTCTACTCAGGTGTCATCTTTTGTAAATGATCTATTCATGAGGGTGCTTCGCCCACCTTCTCAGAAGTTTTTTTTTTTCTTGTTGGAGGCTTATAGTATACTGTATATTTTAATAATTAGTTGTCAAGATCTTTTCCCAATCTGTGGGCTCTCGTGAACTCTTGATCAAATCTTTTGATGTACACAGTGGTGTTTTTTTTAAAGTCCCATTATTTTTCCTGTTGTTTTGGGTCTGTTCAAGTTGTCTATAGACATCGGTATTTATTTGGGTATTTCTAGGTCTTTGTTCATTTCTTCTAGATCATCAAACTTGTTGGAAAATAGTCTTTAGTAATACTATGCTACTGTGTTAGTCTGGGTACTTTAGAGAAACAAATCCACAGAAACTCATGTACAAGAGCTAGTTTTATATAAAGGTTAAGTGTGCATCAAGAAAACATCCCAACCCAGTGCTGCCTACGCCCACAAGTCCAACATTAGCCCATTAACCCATATGTCCAACACCAATCCACAAAGTCCTCCTCCATCTCACAAAACAGACGCAATGATGAGGAGTGCAGGAGGAAAGCCGAGTCAGTGAATGTGCAAACATCTCAGCACTTGCAGGGGTCTCCACACGGCTGCTCCAGCACCCAGGGCTGCATCGGGATAGGTCCGTGTGGCTTCTCCTTGGGGATGTCTTGTAGGAAGTCAATCTTGCAAGCTGAAGCAGGGAACTGCTAAGGTAGCTGCACCCTGGTGCGACCATCACAAAGCAAGAGACCTGAGAGCTAGAAAGGCAAGGCTCGCTGAGCCATTTATCCCCCCCCCCCCCCCCCCACGCCCTTCAATTAACCCCACGTGTTTGTCAGCCAGGGTGGCACAATAAACTAACTACCTCAGCTACTATGTTTAGTAATACTATGTTTTATTTCATTTGGATCTGTTGTGATGTCAATCTTTTCACCTCTAATTCTAGATATTTGCATCTTCTCTTTCTTTTCCTTTGTTAGGTTTGCCAGGGGGTTAAGAAAGGATTTTGTTAATCCTTTCAAAAAGTCAGCTTCTTGTCGATTTTTCCAGTTTTATGTTTCTCACATTATTTCCACTCTAATCCTTATGATTTTATTTCTTCTGGAGGATTTTTGTTATTGGTTTGTTCAAGTTGTTTGAGGTGTTGTGTTTAGGTGTTGATTTTTAATTTCTCCTCCTTTATCAGGTGTGCACTGATTGCTGAAAGTTACCTTCTGATAGCTTCTTTTGCTGTATCCCAAAGGTTCTGATATGGTGTGTTATCGTTCCATTTGATTTCAAGCAATTTCTTAATTTCATCCTTTCTTAGATCTATTGCCCAATCATTTTAGTATGTTGTTTAGTCTCTATGTGTTTGTCTTTATATTCCTTTTCTTTGTATTGTTGATTTCCAATTTTATAGCATTTTGATCTTAGAAAATGGATGGCAGGATCTTAGTATTTTTTAATTTGTTGACGCTTCACTTGTGACCTCTTCTAGACATGTAAACTATTTGAGAGTTTGTGCCACTGCACTGTATAAGACTTTATATTGTGTTGGTGTTGGGTGGAGTGCTCTGTATATGTCAAAGACAGTGGTTCTCATCCTGTGAGTCATGACACCTTTGAGGATCAAACGACCCTTTCACAGGGGTCTCCCAATTCATAACAATAGCAAAATTACAGTTATTAATAGCAATGAAAATAATTTTATGGTTGGGGGTCACCACAACATGAGGAACTGTATTAAAGTGTCATGGCATTAGGAAGGTTGAGAAACAAAGATATTGAGCTAGTTGTGTTGTTTAGCTCTTCTCTTTCTTTATTGAGAGATGGCCTGGTGACCTGTCTTTCCTTGAGAGGTATATTGAAATATCTTCCTATTATCGTTTTCAACTCTTGATGGATTTATTTTGAGGGTCCTTCACGGGTTTGTATATATTTATTAAGGTTATATAGTCCTGATGTTTTGTTCCTTTAATCATTACGTAGTGTCCATTCTTATCTCTGACAATGTTATTCACCCTGAAGTCTATTTTATCATATATCAATAATGCCACTCCCGCCTTTTTATCAGTGCCATTTGCTTGGTAGAGTTTTCATCATTCTTCAATCTTTTTTTTAGTCTATTCTTGTCTTTTTGGCCAGTGTCTATCTCCCAAATGTCCTGGCACAGATGAGTAAATGTTTCCATTGCTTGTTGAAGCATTTCAATTGGTATTTCTGGAGCCTTGTTTTTGGCTAATGTATTCAGTGCAGCTTGAACTTCTTTCGTCAATACCATTGGTTCCTGCCTCATATGCTACCTTGTGAAAAGGTGTAATGTCGACTTTTTCTTGGTACACTTACTCTATTCTTACCATCTTTTCTTTGATACTTCCTGTAACATTCAATATTTTGCCCATAGACTCAATATTGCAACTGGTGACTTGAATTTTCTCTTGAGTGCTTTCAGTTTAAGTTATGCTTGGTATATTTTTCTAACTCTAGGTCATTATAATATTTTACTTTGTCTTGTTAAGCTGCCCTTTGAATTATTTATTCAGCTCTTTGACTTCATCAGTTCTTCTATTTGCTTTAGCGAATCTAAGAGTAGCTTCAGAGTCTCTTATGACAACCACTTTGATCTTTTATTTTTTTCCTTTCTTTTTAATGAGCTCTTTATGTTTTCATTTATGATCTTGATATATTCCCACAGCTCATCAGGTCTTCTGTCATAACTGCTCAATGCAGCAATTTTTTTCTTAAGGTGTTCTTGAAATTCAGGTGGGCTAGATTCAAAGTCCTATTTTGTCTCTCATGGACTTGTTTTAATTTTGGCTCTCTTGTATTTCTTTTAATTTTCTTCAACTTTAACAGGAAATTACACATGAACGGTTGATGGTCCATTTCACAATCAAACCCTGGCCTGGTTTTAACTGCTAATAATGAGCTTCTCCATAGTCTGTCTCCACAGATGTAGTCGACTTGATTTCTGTGCGTATCATCTTGAGAAGTCCAGGGTTTTAGTCGTCTTTTGTGTTACTGAGAAAATGTATTTGCTATCAAGAAGTTTTGGTCTTGCAAATTTGTGTCATGCTTTTCAAGTTTCATTTCTATCACCAAGTCCTTATTTTCCAACTAGAGAGAGGTCTAACAGCAGCTGAAGACATAATGGGGTGAAATGGAGAAAAAGGGGAAGAGATGGGTAATTGCACATTATGAGGGGGAAAGAAGACAGATAATAAGAAAAGTAATATAATAAGCATCTGGGGGCAGGAGATTTATTAAAATATCGGGAAAACATTTTAAGAGGGGTAAGTGGAATGAGTAACTTTCAGGAAAATATATTCCCCCAGTGGTTTGGATGTACAGGGAAAACGGGGGCCAAAGAAACAAAAGACTTAGGTGTGATAGTGGGACAGGAGGAGAATCAATGGAAATAGAGGAAAGAGCTGGGAGGCAAAGGGTATTTATAGAGCTCTAGATAAAGACATGTACATAT
>NW_022103904.1:28519796-28528871 GCF_000313985.2 Echinops telfairi | reverse complement strand
TGATGACATTCTGTTGTTGCAACAGAGTGAATGGGGGTTTGTCTGTGCATTCAGAAAACCAAACTCACTGACACTGAGTCAATTCAAACTCACAGGGACCCTATCGGACAGTGTGGCTTTCCAAACCTGAAACTCAGAGAAGATAAAAAATGGATCCCTTGTTTGGTTGGGGTGCTGGAATCTGCAGCCTTTCCTTTTTTTTTTTTTTCGCTAGGCAGAATTGTATATTCTTGGGGTAGAAAGAACTACGGGGGCGGGGAAATAAACAAAAGTACAAAAACAGAAGAAAAGAAAATAAAGTAAGAAATAAGCTTTGCTTTTTTTCCCTTACATTTGTATAAGAAAGAAATGTCTAGAGAGTGGGCCCACACAGCTTCAGAAGTAGGTAAGCCCAGTCTGGCTCAAGTCTGTGGGTCACATGTATGCTGGAGGTCCTTCTGAACTCAGTTGTCAGGCTGATGACCTAGGAAGCAGGAAGATAAACCCAAAAGTAGTCTGATGATAGCCTAAACAAATGAATCGAAGTTTGGCAGACAGCATTGCAGGCCACTAAGAACTCTCAGGGTCAGCGAGCACTATGGTGGGTAGCACACCCAAGTCCCAAGAAGCAGGTGCAGGATTCTGGCCAGTAAGGAAAACAGGAGGACGTTCTCCATATCGTCTGTGTGTGTGATACATACTAAAGATTCTTCATTAGACCGTGACCTGGGTAAGGGGTTGCACACCATCCTAATCTTTCCCACAAAGGCTTGGCTTTTCACAATGCCATCCTGAAGTTGTCTACATTATGCTAGGCTCTGTTATGAGGGAGGCCTCAACTGCCAAACTATTGAGAATCCTAGCCCAACCATTTTGGTACAAAACCGTAACTATCAACAATCCACCTTTTATCAACTTCGCATCTTTACACATCTCTTTAACCATACATACACTCCAAACAAAGAGTATAAGTATTGTGATAGGTGGGTTTATTGTGCCAACCTGGCCAATAAGAACATGTGGGTCGCAGTTTGATTAGAGGGCAAGGAGATGAATGGCTCGGCAAGCCCCGCCTCTGTCTCTCTTGCTCTCTGGTGATCAAACCAGCCTGAGAGTGCCTTAAGCTAGTTCTCTGCTTCAACTTGTAAGCTGCACTAACTGTGGGACACCCAACCTGTGGATTGTGTCACTAGAGCTTGAGGATCCTTCACCATGCTGCTGATGTATACATCGCTTGAGCTTGAGACTGTCGGATCCTGTCATCTGGCTGACTGTTGGTGACCTACCCTGCTGTTTGCTGCCTTGGCCGGACTGCCTACATTGCGTTACAGAACAGCTGTCTGTTTCCTTGACCTTGGATCAAGCAGCCCTCTGAGTTGGACTTCCAGTATATTAACTGTTCCACGGAAGTAAGTTGAACTGAGCCCTCTGTACTGCTGTGTGGACTAATTAGCTGTTAAATTCCTTTATGCTGTATAGATCTATCCATCTATCTACCTATATCAGGCGTCCTCAAACTATGGCTCACAGGCCACATGCAGCCCACGGAGGACATTTATCTGGCCCACCAGGTGTTTTTGCCCCATTTGTTTTTTTACTTCAAAATAAGATATGTGTAGTATGCATAGGAATTTGTTCATAGTTTTATTTTAAGCTATAGACCGGCCCTCCAATGGGTCTGAAGGACAGTGAACTGGACACCTGTTTAAAAAGTTTGAGGACCCCTGATCTATATAATAAGTGTCCTGGTTTGTTTCTCTAGAGAACTATGTCTAACAGGGTTAAATAAAAAAATTATACTTGCATCTAACATGATACAACTTACATGCATACAACTGAAATGCAACAACCCATTTACATCTTGCATTTGAAACGAAACAAAAGTATTTGATGTATACAAGGAGGAAATACTGAGACCATTTACCGTATTGACAATCACTTGCATTTGAATCATCTAATCTCATCAATAGCTTCCTACCTTCTCTCCCCCAGTCCCATTAAGAAAAGAGAAAAATATTCAGTGAGAATCTGTTCTTGTTCTACCTAGTTTGATACTAAACACACCCTTGAAAGCTTCTAAGCCAGCTACTTCATGCAATTATCACCCTTGCTTTAGGAAGTCAATTTCAAAACTGCCCATTCCTATTAATCCAGTACTCTGAGGAGACAAGCATATTCTTTGGTGTGAAGAACTGTGATTGCAATTGGAAGTTTGAGTATCTGCATCCATAAGCAAAGTCTAGTGTGGAGCAGGCCATGCATCAACACTGCAGTAATGTACATTATACACCAGCTGATAGTATCAAATACCTTTCTCTTAATGTGGTCAACTCTAGCCAATCTATTCAAATGGATATCAGAAGCCAGTTCTTCTTTATCTCTCTCTAGTCTCTGGCGCCCGTCAACAGGTGCCAATGAACATATAAGCAAACTCAGCCTCTCTTCATTGTTTTGTTTTCCCTACTTTTACTCAATTAGGTGACCCTGCGAGTATACCAGGCTGCTCACTGGCTCTCTTTAACTTTTCCTCACAGAAAAAGGGTCTTCTCTGATAGACATAGACTTCTCCAGCCTGCTGTGTGGTGCCATCAGGTCTGTTTTGACTTATAGTGATCTTACAACAAAGTGAAACATTGTTCAGTGTTGTGCCAAGTTGGAGCCATTGTCGCAGCAGGGTCTTCCTGGTTTTCACTATTTACTTTACCAAGCTTGATGTCTTTTCCAGGGACTGGTCTCTCCTGATAAGATGTCCAAATGCACAAAACAAAGTCTTGCTATCCTTGCCTCTAAGGAACATTCTAACTGAATTTCTAAAACAGATTTTTTTTTTTTTGGTTCATGGTACATTCTTTCTTCACCTTAATTCAAATGCATCCATTCTTCTTCAGTTTTATTTAATGACCAATTTTCACATGCATGCGAGGAGACTGAAAATACCAGGCTTGGATATATAGGTCCAAAGCCAAACTGTATGCTTTAAATTTTAAAAGGTAAACAGTCTCTTTTTTCCCTTGCTTTTCCTTCAAAGGTAAATTTCCTATTCTCTCAGGAGTTCTGGGTAGGTCTGCCTGTCTTTTCAGATGCAAATGTTCTGACACACAAAACTCTGGGCAGGACGCAGATTTTCCAAGCCCTCTTCCACTATATTGGCTTTAAAAAAAAAAAAAAAAGCTTGTTTCTTCCTGACAACTTTAAACTCCCCTTTTAGTGAATCCAATCAAACCTAGCTTAAAGGCAGACTTAAAAGCTCTCTAATCACAATTTTCAATACTCATTCCTATCACACTTATTCCTATTTTGCAATACTAGGTAGATGAAACCAATATCCCAGTGTAAGTCAACTCAACAGATAATCCTAAACACAATCCTTTCAAAAACACTCAAATTCAATCTTCTCTCCTCCACCCCCACTATCCCGTTCATATGCATATGGCCTTGGGCTTGTGAGAGGGCTTTTCTAGCAGGAACTGGTTTTACACCAGCCACCCCTGAAGCGGCTTCTCGCCCCTCAACTGCAGTTAAACCATCAGTAATCAAATATTTAGTTCACTTCTCATGCCCTCTTCGTTCTATTACAAAACCCCATGCTTTCATGAGAACAAAGTTCAGGAGTAGAAAAGGAGAAGGAATAAGAACAAAAAACAGGGAGGCAGTGTGATAACTGATGTTACTTTGGGGGACTGCAATTAATGCCGTTTAACAAAAAGTATATAAATTGTTGAATGGAAAACAGATCTGTTCTCTAAACTGTTCCCAAATTCACAATACATTTTTAAAAAAAAGGATTTTAGATAAAGAGGAAAACATGATTCTTCTCTTTCTTAGTAAGTTATTTTTAATATATTCATATTTAGATAGCATTCACCTGTTGCCCTAGGGGAAAATCACCACCAGATTACAATAGTAAGGAAAATAAAAATTTTACTTGGCATATGTGGCAAAGAAAGAAGAGATAAGAAACACACTGAGATACCTGCCAGACAAGGATGTGTTCTTTTTGTACAGATTTGGTAGTGGCTTGACTCTTACAACAGATGAGATCAACATAAACAGTAACTTTTGAAAATACATTTGTCAGAGGTTTCTTGATAAAGACAGTCTGGAGCAGTCTTTTGTTGGTCCATGGAGAACAAAGGAGATGGTTCTCTTCTATTTGCATATCTTGGTCTTGAGGGAGAGCATCCTTATGTCTACACCGATCCTTTGTTTGTGCTCTCCCTTTACCTATCTATTCCTTATCGATGTTCCCATCCAACATCTGTTCCTCTTTCATCTTTCCAGTAGTCACCTGCTCCTCCCTGCCTTCCTGGATAACCAGGGAGCCTGCTCAAGACGACTGTCCAGTCTCTTCTCCTCGGTACTCAAGATGGCGTTTGGACTGCTTCATGGCTGAAGATGAAACCATCAAACCAAGGCCTGTCAGGGAGGCCTTTGCCTTTTTGGCACTAACTCACTGGTAATAATTAGACCTCATAGTTCTTTTTCAGTTTTGTTAAGGCTCTTATCAACCTGTGGTATAATTAGTTCGCTAAGGCAGTGGAACTTAACCCTAAAACAACCAAAAGAACTGGAAATAATGTGGTCATTTAGTCTCTAATCACTATATACACACACAGGGAATTTTCAGTGTAAAAGGGAGCAACAGAACCAACATGATTTCCCAGTAGTCCTATAATCTTTTCTTTTTCAAACCATTTTATTAGGAGCTAATCCAGACATCATATCATTCCATAGTTCAATCAAGCAGTATTGTAAAACTATTACCAGTCAGTTTCAAAACATGTTTTCCCTTCTGGAACTCCTGGAGATCAGCTCCCCTCCACCTTAGCCAACCTCCCCTAGTCCTAAACTTTTTAGTACTAAAAAAGTTCTCCAAAAGTCCCTTTAAAGATGCTGGCTAGGATATTCCACAAGAAGCCCTATGAATTCTTTGGACTTGATTGATAAAGGTCTCTATTAACTGTGGACTTGACTTTTAGTGTGGAAGGCAGTAACATTACACATTTACAGTTGATTTTGTGTAATGTCCTGTAGCCATCCCTACAAGAAAAAAAGAAAGCAACCTGTAAGAAAACTTCTTTTTTCTCTTTAAGGTTTTATTCGCATGTAATTCACATATCATATAAATTAATAATTCAATCATATTAAGGAGAATTGTGACTCACAATCAAATTTCAGAACATTTTCTTCTTTCTTGTACTCATTCGGTTCCCACCCCTCACGCCACCCCACTCCAGGTCACTGTCATACCTCTAGGCAAATATTAATCAAGTATCCTCTCCTGGATTTCATATACAGAAAATAATACAAAACACAAACAAGAAACAAACAAAAAACAATGACAAAACAAAGCAGAAAAGCATCAATCAAAAAGAAAACAGAAAATATTAAAAATTGAAACTTATGTTTTAAATGAGTCAAAAGGGAGATCAAATATAAGTTGTTATATTTTAACCTAACAAAAGTTACCATAATTAAATTTACAATGCTCTTTGTCTGATAGCAAAGCTAAAGCTTAAATCCACATGGAACCCTGAAAATAGATTTTGAGCTTGAACAGAAATCTTAACTCTATGTTATAATATTTTTCAGATATCTATTGGATCATTGTGACTTACAGTATATACTGCTGCTGCTGCTACATGCTGCTGTTAGAAGTGTTGTTGACTTAGTTTTAAACCATAGCAATCCATTGTGACATAATAAAAATCTCAGTAGGATGTATTAGTTTGTTACTTCACATAAACAGCATCATTCTTTTTTTTTTTTAATTTTAGCCTATTCTAATCAGTATATAGTATTACCTCATTGTTTTAATAAGATGTGTTTAATGTCCTATATATGATTTAGTTCAGCTTTGAGTGTTGTGTTGCTAAAAGTTTGGGCAAATGGCTCTTCGCATTTTTATATTCTAATGTTAAGTTCAGACATGTTTGTACTTGACTATACTGAGGTTACAGAAAATTTAAACTAATCTCTAAAGTTGATTTCCCTTACCCCTGGTTCTTTTTTTAATTGTTCACGTGGCTATGGCATTTAGAACTTTTAAAAAGTAATTAACCTTAATGGTTAAAAAGTTTTGTTTTGCTTTTAACCATTTTATTGGGGACTCTAACAACTGATAGCATTCCATACCTCAACTGTATCAAGCAATTGTACAATCTGTGCATACCATATATATATTTGTGTATAAGCTGAGTTTTTCAGCACATTAAAAAAATTTTTATATCGTTTTATTAGGTGCTCATACAACTCTTATCACAATCCATACATACATCAATTGTGTAAAGCACATTTGTACATTCATTGCCCTCATCATTCTCAAAACATTTGCTCTCCACCTAAGTCCCTGGCATCGGCTCGTTTTATCCCCTCCCTCCCCGCTCCCCCTCCCTCATGAACCCTTGATGATTTATAAATTATTATTTTGTCATATTTTGCCCTGTCCGACGTCTCCCTTCACCCACTTTTCTGTTGTCCGTCCCTCATTCAGCACATTTTTAATGCAGTTTTTGTGGTAAAATTAGGTGCCTCGGCTGATATTTGGATCAGCTTATACTCGAGTATATGGTACGTTGCCATCATTTTCTAAACATTTACTTTTTATTTGAGCCCTTGATAAATTATAAATTATTGTTTTAATATCTTATACCAACCGCTGTCTCCCTTCACTCACCCTTCTGTTGTTCATGGGGGGTGGGAGATATGCATCAATCATCACAATAGGTTGCCACTTCCTTCCCTCCTCCCCCCACCTTCCCCCTATAGTATCACTACTCCAATTTCTGTTCCTGGGGGGTTTAATCTGACCTGGATTTCATGGCCATGAACTCTTATCTGTACCAGTGTACATGCTCTGGCCTAGCCAGAAAGGAAAGGGGCAGGACTGGGATCATGATAGTGCGGGTTGAGGAAGTCTCAAAGAACCAGAGGAATACTGTTTCATCAGTGCTATACTTTTCCCTGGTTGACTCATCCCCCCTTCCTTGTGACTCTTCTGTGAAGGGATGTCCTGTTGTCTACCAATGAGTTTGGATCTCTGTTCCAACCCCCCTCATTCTCAATGTTTTCTGTTTTGTGTCTTCTGGTGCCTGTTACCTGATTCCATAGACACCTCATGATCACACAGGCTGGTGTGCTTCTTCCATGTGGGTTTGTTGTTCTCTGCTAGATGGCTGCTTGTTTAACTTCAAGCCTTTAAGACCACATACACTATATATTTTGATCATCCACTTCATTCATATTGGCTTATGAACCCATTTTGTCTTCAGCAATCATGTTGGGATGGGAAATATCACAGAATGCCAGGTTGTTAGAACAAAGCGTTCTTTTTGCGTTGATGGAGGGCTTGAAGAGAGGCCCAAAGTCCATCCACTTCCTCAGTGTAATGCCATTAAATATATGTACATAGGACCTCTGTTTTTATGAATTAATATATTTACATAGTGCACACCTATGTTTATACCTCTATCCATAGCTTTGCTTCCTAGATCTTTCCTGTTTCCTTTTACCGTCCTCCTGCCCCACCATCGAATGACAAGTTTCAGGTTTTAACTACTTGTAGATGAGCACCTTTTAAGGTTCATACCTTGATGAATATTAACTAACATATTTTTGAAGGACATTTATGAATTGTTCATGCATTTGCTCCTTCAGCTAGTGACTGTTCAATGCCTAATGCATGATAAGGCCCCTGATGGCGTAGTGGTTGGTAATGTGCTGGGCTCTGATTTATCCCTAAGACCAGCAGTTTGAAACTACCAGCTGCCCCTAGGGGAAAAGACAGAGCTTTCTATTCCCATAAACAGTTACAGTCTCAGAAGCTCAGTCACAGGGGCAATTCTACCTTGCCCTATAGGGTTACTTTAAGTTGGCATCGAATCACTGACAGTGGTTTTGAATGTGTGAGAGGGCCCCTGGTGGCAAGCGGTAACGTGTTGGGATGCTAACTACAAAGTCAGTAATTTGAAACCATCAGCCGTTCCAAGGGAGAAAAAGTTACCATCTCAGAAACTAGGTCAGTTTTATTCTACCCTATAGGGTCATTATGAGTCAGTACTGGCTCAATGGCAGTGAGTAATAACAGTAATGTGTGATACAAAAAAAAAGAAACCCAAACTTGGTGCTGCTGAGTCAATGCAGACGCAGAGTGACCTTGTGGACAAAGTAGAGTTGTCCCATAGGGTTTCCAAGCCTGTTCATCTTTAAGAAGCAAACTGACAGATCTTTCTCCTGGGGAACAACTGGTAGGTTCGAAGCAACCTCCGGACATTTCTGCCAGCAACACTTCACACAACACTCCCCAACTCCACCTACATCATCAAAAACAGTAACTAAGTCCACTGCTATCAAGTCAATTCCAACTCATAGTGACCCTGTGAGAGGTTTCTGAAAGTATAAATCTTTACAGGAGCAGACAGCCTCATTTTTCTCCTATACAGTGGCTGTGCGGGTTTTGGTCCAACAGTTTGACCTTGCAGTTAACAGCCTAATGCCTAACCTACAGCATCACTAGACTCCTGGGGATACAAAGGTTAAACACTTAGCTGCTAACTCTCTAATCTAAAGGTCAGCAGTTTGAACCCAGCTGCTCTGCAGACAAAAAGTCCTGGCAATCCACTTCTGCAGATTTATAGCCTAGGAAATCCTATAGAACAGTTCTAATGCTATCCTATGGTTGCTGTAAGTCAGAATTCAGCAGTACACAGGACATAGTTGACTTTACACGGTTGTTAAAAAAAAAAAAAATTCTGTTAGCCAAGCATTAAAGATCAAGATGAATAAGAAAAAAAACTTACTTCCAAAAAACTGAGGCCCAAGGTCATGTGGGAATGGTTTACTCTTTGCTGTTGAATTTATTTTGAATGATAATGAATCATAATGTGAAAAAATATGACTGCCCCCATAGGGGTTTCCAAGATGGATAAAGACTGCCATCTCTCTACAGTAGAGCAGGTGGTGGGTGTAGCAGCTGTTGAGTTCCTACCTCCAACCTTTCAGTTAATAGTTCAGCATATAAATCACGGCACCACCAGGGCTCTAGAGTGACTTAGAATCCTGTAATAAGAATAGTGTCATATATATTCATATATATAT
>NW_022103904.1:28512556-28519687 GCF_000313985.2 Echinops telfairi | reverse complement strand
GTAGAATATGTACGTGTGTAAGTATACACTTATAGATCTATTGTACATGTTGGGCTGCTCAAATCCACCAGCCATTTAACAGGAGAAATACGAAGCCATCTGCACCCGTGTGGGTTCAAAGCCTTCGAACCCCACGAAGAAACCCTATTCTGCTCCGTGCTCCACGGCAGTGAGTCTGGGTTTAGTGACAGGAACAGGAATCAATAAGAGATAATCTGCTAGGATTGGAGTACTAGAGGTTAGGCTTAAGAATGGTGTTCCTCGGTTTTTGCTTCTCTATGTACAAAGAACTCACGTGGTAGGAGCGTGATTGCAAGTCAAAGTAAACGTCTATGAGTGAAAGGGAAGCGTTTGATAGTGCATCCTCCCAGACAAAACTGGTGATCTCTGGAAAACATGGTGGGCTGTGTGAAGAGACCAGGAAAGGAGGGGTGGTGGAACTGAAAGAGGGAGAGAACCTTGGGAAGCGGGGAGAGACAAGGGAAGGGAGGGGGGTGGGACCAAAGAAGGGGATGTGGTAATGCCTTCCCTTTTATGGCCTCCCTCCTTCCCGACTAGTCTCCTCCCACATCCACGGGAGAGTGTGGCTGTGCGTACTGGTCTATTCTTGGTGGATGCGCTCAAGCATGTGTGACTAGTGTTGCTGGCCCTTACTGCACATGTCCGAGTCTTGAGTGGGCATGCATAAGGATGCATATGATACAGCTGGGCCTTACTGCGCATGTTCAAGTTTTGGGCCCTTACTGCATGTGTCTCTTCCCATAGCGACCTAATGTGTGCCTGATTTCTTAGGAAGGATCCTTTCATTTATGGGCAGGCTGGCTATTCTTTGGCGATTGGGCCTTTAAGGGGCAGCTCCCTCTTCCCCAAGCTTCCTCTCAGAGGCCCGAGAGAAGTCTGCGGTGACTGAGAGAGTCTGTTGAGACTGACAGTGGGACAGTCAATATGAAGTCATGGGGATATGAGATAGTGTGACCTTTGTGGAAACTACCGTGGCTTCGTATGATGAGTGGTAGGAAGTGGCTCATGAAGTAAGCTGGCAAGAGTTGATTTCATGGCATGAGAGCATTCAACACCCATCCTGCTATACTTGTATGTGGACTATCGTGATGCTTTAGCAAAATATATACATGTGTGTATGTATGTCTATATATATACATATGCTCATATTTTTTTCCCTGTGATCAAATAACAAGGAACTTTACCCAGAAATTATATGGAACAGTTGAGCTTTCATGTAGCTTATAAAGTAGTTATAGTGAAGAGATTGCCACAGTTTATTTAAGGGGCAATTTATAGCCCATTTGAAGACTGGTGGCACAGTGGTTAAAGCACTCAGCTACTAACCAAAATGTCTGCTGTCTTAACTCACCAGCTATTTTGCAAGAGAATGATGTGGCAATCTGTGCAAAGATTTACACCCTCAAAAATGCTGTGGGGCAGTTTTAGGGTCCCTGTGGGTCAGAAATGACTCACTGGCAACTGAGTTTGGATGGTTTTGGCATGTGCCCATTACACTGGCTTATACATTGTCTTATTCACACAGGGGAATTTGTACAAATCAAAGTCATTCTATATTGTTACAGAAAAATCAAGACTGCAAATATTCTTCATGGTCTTGACAATTATAAACTTTGTGGAAGAAGGTATATCGTTAAAGGTTATATTTTAGAATCTTATCAAAGACATTTGCTATTCAAGGACAAACTCACTGCCATCAAGTCAATGCTGACTCACAGGACCCCCTGCAGGTTTCCAAGACTAACTGCCTATGGGAGTAGAAAGCCTGATCACTCCTGCAGAGCTGCTGGTGGTTTCAAACTGTCGACCATCCAGCTCTAAACCCAACGTGTAAACCACTACACCACCAGGGCTCCCTTAGTCAAATTGATATTAGTCTGCTATTTTCCAATGAAGAGTTCAGAGTTATAGATTTTGAGGAAAAAGATCTTTCATCTCAGAATATACAGACAGTATCATCACAATGCATCACTGGTGATGTTAACCTTGGTTAAAATAACAGGGTGACTGTCAGGTTTCCCCACTGTAAGTTATGTTTCCTCTTCTGATCTCTATGAATTAGAAATGAGACACTAAGTCCAGCCCACCCCCAAATCACGGCTGTCAAGTAGATTCTCACTCATAGCAACCCTATGATGTAAATCTTTGTGAGATCAGAAAGCCTCATTCTTTCTCCCTCAGAGCAGGTGGTAGGTTTGACCTTCTGACCAGCCAGCACATTACCCAGAATGCCATCAGGGCAACTAAGTCCATCACACATTCAAGGAAAATCAAAGCTGCCTCTTAGAGAAAAAAGTATCAAAGAATTTGTAAAGAGATGTTAAAAGCACAACAGTAATTAATAACATGCTTAATAATTACTTGTTTTAATTATAATTTGTTGAATAAACAGATCTGGAGTCATGGTTCAGTTGAGATTTGAGAAACATTTACAACCACACCACAAAAACCAACATGTGAAATCATTAATGGTAGAGATAAAAAAGCTGTTTTAAAATAGTTGGCAACGAATGTACAAATGTGCTTGACAGGATAAATGGATGGATGGATGGATGGATGGATGGATGGATGGATGGATGGATGGATGGTGATGAGTTTTACGAGCCCCCAATAAAATGATTTTTTAAATTATATATATATATATATCATCTGGTTTCAAATTGCTGTCAGTTTAACTCCTAGCTAAAAGTTTCTTTTCAACATTTTATGTAATATAGCTCTTCCTCTGCTGTTACTCAGATTTACTGACTCCCATTTTTCATCTTTACTAATTTATATTTGCCTATACAACTAACTAACATGACTTACAGGAAGGAAGAAGGGGAGCAGGAGAGCTTTAGCCTTTCACACATGTAATTAGGACACTGTGTACAAGTTTAGCTTCCCCTAGGTGCCCTGGTGGTGTAGTGGTTATGCTTTGGGCTGCTAACTGAAAGGCTAGCAGTTTGAAACCCCAAGTCACTCTGCGGAGAAAGACAAGGCTTTCCACTCCCAGACAGAGTTAGTATCAGAAACTCAGAGAGGGAGTTCTGCCCTGCCTTAAAGGGTTACTATGAGTCTAAGGAAGTGCGTCTGGTTTTCGTTTGGAGGTGGCACAGTGAGCTATGAGTTAGGCTGCTCTCCACAAAACCAAGAGTTTGAAACCACCAGCTATTCCACCGGAGAAAGATGACACTTTCGACTCCTGCAACGAAGGGCAGGCTCAGAAACCACAGGGGCAGCTCTACTCCGCGTTACAGAGTTGTGTGAGTCCGAACTGACACAACGGCAGTGGGTTTGTTTTAGCTGTCTGTTTTGCTAAGCTAACTGTAACTACTTTCAGGAAAGACCAGAGAATGAATGAAAGAGATGATGCCAAACAACAAAAGCATACCACCTCAGTTTCTGTACCATCCCAAAACATCACTGGATTGAATAAATGCTTTAAGACAGCTGTTCTCAACCTGTGGGTCATGACCCCTTTTGGGGGTTAAACGACCTTTTCACAGGGGTAGTCCAATTCATAACAATAGCAAAATTACAGTGATGAAGTAGCAATGAAAATAATTTTATGGTTGGGGTCACTACAACAAGGAACTGTATTAAAGGGTTGTGGCCTTAGGAAGGTTGCGAACCACTGCTTTGTGAGAAAATATCACAATAATGATTCCTACACACAAGCAACTGTAAGAAACAGCAAAGGAAGCTATGAACAGTGATCATCAGACTATACTACGAAGATTCTGAGTTTGGGGCCTGGACATTTTATCTTCAACAAATATCTAAAGTGATTTGCTTATAGATTATCTCATTTTGAGAAATTCCAGCCTGGTGGAAAAGACACATATTTGTCCTATTGGGTGACAGTATATGAGTCTACACATCATTCAAGTCTGAGAAACACTGATCTACACACATTCCTAAAACTCACGTGATTTTACCTCCAATCTTGTTTCTTCCTGTCCCCCAAACAACGCTGAGTCTATTGGTTTTCTGTCACCCTTCCTTTACTTGTTAAGTCTCCAAACGCCAGATATTTTTATCAGTTGAATAAAATGATTAAATGGAATTAAAACCTGAAAATGTGTTGCTGTCACCCCTCTACCTCTAGCAATTTGAAAGGGCTACCGCTTAACTTCTCTAGAAACCCAGTCATCGTTAGAAAAGGGTTGGCCATGGTAATCAGTCTCCTGTCATGGTCCCCTTAATTCACCTACTATCCCACAGCCCTTCCACTTTCCCAAATGTTGTTAGATGCCCCTGAGTTGGTTTCGCCTCACATAATCTCTATGTACAATGAAACACTGCCCAATCCTGTGTCATCCAACTATTTGTCAGTTTAATCTCTGGCTAAAATGTTGTTTGAATCATCTCATAGATAGCTCTTTCTTGGCTGCTACTTAGACTTGACCATTTCTGCCATGTTTGAGTATTTTTGGAGCCCCTGTCTTGTTGAGGGTTTTTTCTCAGCTGATCTGAAACTTTAGGAAGCAGGATACCCTTCTTCAAGGACTGGTTCCACGTGATCACATGTCTAAGCATGTGAGACGAAGTCAGTTAAACTAAACAGGAAGCTCACTCTGCATCTGTTTCATGAGAAGAGAGATGCCACCTCAACGAAAGCTTTTCAGTGTGGGGGTGGGGAGAGGACTATCCATGTTTGATTCTTCTTTTACACACACACACCCACAGGATAGGGCTGGGCCCATTCCTTAACAATTACTTACTGATTAATTCAGAGCATCATAATTGTCATGTTTGGGTATGTTCCAGGGTCCTGGTTTGCGGGTTGGGGGTGAGGTGGCAAGAATCTCTGGGCAATCTCTCAGTGCATGAATGCTATGGTGTTAAAAAAAAAAGGTCAAGAGGCAGTGAGTTCCATGAATGATTAGACACACTGCTGAAAAGGGGGCTTAGATGTCCATTAAGAAGGCAAAGCTCTCTAACAAATGGAAAAATTTCCAAGGAATTTAAGTGAAAATTATCAAAATGCTGATAGTAGGTATAATATGCCATGAATGCATGGAAGATATATAGCTTACTATTTATGTCTCTATCACTCCAAGGACACACCATGGGAAAAGAAACCAACAGTTGAAGGAGATGGAGAGACTTCTCCCCGTAAAGCCTTTGTACTTCAGAACCATGTTACATTACTAAGAGTCTTTTTAGCTTAAGCTACTGAACCCATTTATGCTTATTAAATTTCCGTAGTAATCATTATGTTATACCCCAAATACCCAGGTTACTACTACTTAAAAATTGATCTACATATAACCTCCTCCCTAGGGGATGGACAACAGAAAAGTGGGTGAAGGGAGATGTCGGACAGCATAAGATATGACAAAACAATAATAATTTATAAATTATCAAGGGTTCATGAGGGAGGGGGGAGGGGGGAGGGAAGGGGAAATGAGGAGCTGATACCAAGGGCTCAAGAAGAAAGCAAATGTATTGAGAATGATGATGGCAACAAATGTACAAATGTGCTTGACACAATAGATGGATGGATTGTGATGAGTTTTATGAGCCCCAATAAAATGATTTAATTTAAAAAAATTAAAGAGGAATGCCTAAGGGCTGGTTATCCAGTTACACTCGGTCTATAAAAATTCACTTACAAGCAATACACTTTCCCACGGGTACCATATGTTGTTGTTGTTGTTGTTAGTCATGTCAATTCCAACTCACAGTAAACCCAAGTGTGCAGCGTAGAACTGACTTGTAGAGTTTTCAAGGCTGCGACCTTGGAGAAGACGACACCAAGCCTGTTTAATATGTGTAGTCCCTGGGAGAGTTCAAACCACTACCCTTTCAGATAGCAATCTAGTGCTTAACTGTGCCATCCAGGACTCCCAGTTACAGTTTACTTCAATAAAATATAAAATAGTATAATTCATAAGAGAATCTTCTTAGCATAGTTGGGCTACTAACCACAAAGTCAGTAGTCAAACCCTCCAGCCTTGTCTCAGAAGAGGTTTTCTATTCTGGTAAAGATTTACAGCCTTGGAAACCCAAAGAGAAAGTTCTACCCTTTTCTGTAAGGGTCATTTATAGACTGGCATCAACTTGTTGGCAATGAATATGATATTTCCTGTTGTTGTTAGGTGCCATCAAGAATAAATAAAGCCAAACACCAATTGAAAACCCATTCATTGCTTTTGAGTCAATTCCAACTCAATAGTAACCTCACATACGACTTCCCCACCTCACTGTCACCGAGTCAGCTCCAATTCACAGTGACCCGACAGGGCAGGGTAGAATTGTGCCTGTGGGTTCTGGAGGCTGTAACTCTTCACAAGAGCAGAAAGCCTCATCTTTCTGCCACAGAACAACTAGCGGTTTCAAACTGCTGACTTTGCAGATAGCAACCTTGTGACTAACTCACTACAGAGACTGCAATCTCTGACAGCAGACAGCCTCAATTTCCTCTCAAGGAGCAGCTAGTGCATTTGAACTGCCAACCTTGTAGTTAACAAGCCAATGCCTAAGCTACAGTGTTGCTAAAGGTCCTTTAAATAAAACAAATTTTCAGACATATTTCTCAAATAACTTCAGGTATGCTGACTTCATATGACAAGAAATAGTCCTGATAGTTCTTCCTACCTTTCTTCCAACAGTACTTAATAGTCATAAGACCCACTCTCTCACTTTGCTAACATGTCTTTTACCTTCATGGATATTCCTAGAAAACAGCTTTAGAGTTTATTATTGCAATCACATTTTTTATTACGCTGATGATGGAGAGAAGTGATTATTAAATAGCTGGTAGAAGGGCATGGGAAGTCTATGACTACAAGAAAGGTGGAGGGAATGCTCAGGAGGTCAAGATAATGGAATAAAATGTTAATAAGTAAAACTAGGTAAAGCCGTCTTTGTAATATATTTTTCTTTAACTTTTGAAATCACTGCCAATTTAAAAGTTGCTTTTTAAAAACCATTTACTAATAATCACCACCAATGATAATTCAAACAAGTCTAGAAGCAATATGAATTTTTCTTATATTTATTTTTTTAAATCCTTTTACTAGGGGCTCATACAACTCTTATCACAATCCATACATACATCAATTGTGTAAAGCACACTTGTACATTCATTGCTCTCATCATTCTCAAAACATTTGCTCTCCA
>NW_022103904.1:28501535-28511626 GCF_000313985.2 Echinops telfairi | reverse complement strand
TATCATGCTCAGCCTTCATTTGGGTTTCCTCTCGGTTACATTACCCTTGATCACACCCTACCAGGCCTCCTACACCCTCCTCACCACTGATTTGGATCACTTGTTGTTCCCTTGTCCCTGGGTTTGTTAACACTACTACCTTTCCCCCATCTCTCCCTCTCCCATGACCCCTGGAATTGTTGTTCCCGTTATTTTCTCCTCCATATTGTTCATCCAGCCTATCATATTTAGACAGACCTGCAGAGAAATAACATGCACAAACACAAGACAGAGCAAAAACAAGCAACAAAACAAAACAACAAGAAGCCAATGACCGACCAAACAAACAAACAAACAAAAAACACAACAACAAGAAAGAAAAGCTTGTAGTTAGTTCAAGGATTGTTTATTGATGTTTAGAAGTGTTTTCCAGTTGAGTCTGTTGGGGAGCCAAGCCCTGGCCCCAAAGTCTATATTTGGTATTCCCTGGAGACTTCGTTGCTCTGTTCTCCTTGCTATTCTGATGCATGCCCTTAGTGTTTAACATGGGTGTGGTGGGGTCAGATCGGGCAAAATTCCCACACTATGTCTCCGGTGTTGTCCCCTGGAGGGCTATGGGTCAGTGAGGGATGTCGTGTCTCATAGTGAGGCAATATGAATTTTTACTCAGATTTCTCAGAAATCCTTTTAACTATACACATATAATACCAAGGAAATATATCTAATCATTTAAAACAATACAGCTCTGGTTATGTTTATAATAGAGCTAAATAAGTATCTTCCCAAGATTTAAAACTTAACATAATTGTTTTTAACATAAAACTCCACCTCAGTTTACAATTCATAATGTGAGCCTTAATGGAGAAAACAGATTGACAAAGACTTAATAAAAGCTCTTCATCCACATGAAAAACATAATACATACATATAAATACAATGACACAAAGATATTTTTAAAAGCATAAATCATAAAGGAAATGAATGATAAATTAGACTATACTTCACGATTTCTCGGTGTGTGTGTGTGTATAAAACCATGAATTAATGTAAACAGATAAGCCACAAACTAGGAGAAGACATTCTGTATCTAGAATAAAGCACTCCAACAAAAGCATAAACAGCAAGCAGTCTAACAGAAAAATGGGTCAAAACTACAACCAGAAAAGAGAGGAGGAAGAAAAAAAAAACCCAGGCAACTTGACTTACAGAAGAACAAGGCATGCTTCTGAGGCACTGCTGGTGAGAGGGTAAGTGGTGTAAGAAGCACCTGGGAGCAATCAAGCAGGGCATTTAGCAAAGTTCTGTCACCATACACATAACTTGGTACAGGGGCAGGAGGACAGGGGAAGAAGTCAGGACCTACTAGAAGCATACTGTCTTACTCCAGGGAGCCCTCACTGGCAAGTTCCTCTCTGGAGGGGGGGGTGGGGACTATCCAAAAAGGAGATAGGGAACTGTCTAAGAAGAAACTTCCTTATCAAGCAGATCCTTTTTGCTAATGAGATCATTTACTAAGAGAATCCATTTTAAGAGGAGCTCCAAGTTTTAACAGGATGATCCAGTGCTTAGAACACTAGAAACCCATGGCAATTATCATAATTGGGTAAAACGACCCAAGCTCCAAGACAACACTAAAGTTTGGCACTCTGGCTAGGTGAAAGATGTAAATAAAAATCAACATAGAATAGGTATTCATAAAGCACTGTAACACAGGGACTTATTTTTAAATTTAAAAATTGCAGAAGGCTAACTTCTCAAAATCAGAGGCAGAGCGACATGATCCAAAATGCACAAAAACATTAAATATTTTAAATACATTGAAATATGTTAAAGTTACAATGGTAAAACTGGAGAAATATTGACATTCACAGTCTGCTTTAAACTGAATAAATTCCCCAAAGAGCTTTTCTTGCTGTCATTTTTACACTACTGACAAGGAAAAACAATCTGCAGCACCAGAGAGACCCCTTGGTCTCAGTGAGCAGTCAGCTGAGACGGGGGTGGGTGGAGGCAGTACAGAGTGGAGGAAGTGCACACTGCATACAAGACAAAATATATCTTGTAAATGTGTATTTAGAAATAACATGAAGCACACTTGAACATGTCCACTTTCCCAAAAGTTCAAATGAAAGAGAGTAATTAAAAGATGTTTAAAAGCAAGTCTCAGGGGAAGGCAAGTACAGGAAAAGAATACTATTTCTTCATTTGAGTACTGAGAAATTAACCATTCATTTTAAAAAGTATATTTCTACTTCTTAGGCAAAAAAGTTTATTGGCAATTCCCTTGCTCCACACACAACCAACATTTTAATATTATACAACACAATCTAAACACAACATGACTTAAATAATGCTCTTTAATCTGATGGAAGCCAGATCCTGAAAGGTCAGGCAATAGGTGCACATCTGCCAGTAAAAACACTCAGAAGACAAAATGAACTCATATTCTCTAAAACTATTCAGAAGAAAATGTCTACAAGTAGACTCCATTTAAAGAATAAAGATAATCCAGAAACTTCCTACCATTCATTCTGAAAGGGATAATCTAGCTAATATACACTGCCTGAATTGTAAATTTCATTAATGTAATTGTCTAAAAGGTCAAAGTTCAAAATTAACACAAAGTCGAATCCTATTGGCTTTTACATTAACAATCGATCTATAAATTCAATACATGTAAGTATTTAATCTGTGGTTAAGATGACGAGATCTGAACAAGCTTCTGAGACAACAGGGAATATAATTTATATTCTTCTGTCTGTGGAATAGTACATTTGTGGAACAAACCGATGTCAGATGAATTCTCAGAAACCGTTATCTTGACTTTGGGTTTCAAGTGTTATTGTTTACTAAGGTATCAGACAAAGTTAAAGAAAAAGTACACAGAGTGTGTTCTAAAACCCAAGAGAAAGATAATAAGGGTAATCCTGATTCTAAAAACTCAGGCTGGGAGGGTATAACAACTTTAAACCTCAAAGGGATGTTATAATGAATTTCCTACAATTACTTTAAACGTAATCATAAAACGAACATTTTCCCATAATAAAGAATTCTGTTCTTACCTCATAAGACCAGACACACTGCACCCCTGCAAACCTCCGGACACATCTTCCCACCTCCACATCCTCGTGGGTGGTGTACATTTCTCGGAGACATCTTCCAATGTGTGGCACCATTCTCCGGAGCACTTCCCGGCTCATGATGACACCAGGCCCCCCCATGCAGAAGTTCTCACCAGGCTCAAGTGCCAGTTTTCCCATTTCTTCTGTGGTGCCCAGGCCTGTCTGCCCAAGGAAGAGGGGCTCACTGCTATTCAAACTCCTCAGAAAGTTCTCCAGACGATCTCCTTTGATATAAACATCATCATCTGCTCTCATAAACCATTCATACTTGTCCAAGTAGTGGTCATGCATGTACTTGAGCATCATAAAAGACTTCTTCTGGGGTGGGTAAGAATCATCCACACCCTGTAGTGGCACTATTGGAATGGGTATAGATGTGTCTGAACCCTCACTAGAGAAGAATTCAACTTTTCCAGGAATTGTCTTGGACCACGTTCTAGAATTAAATTAAACATCAGTTAGAGAACAGTTTATGTCAAAGTTACTTTTTAAATCTACACATATGTTCATTTTGAACAACTCTGTGTTCAAAAGAACAATAAAAAGTTACTGGATCTGCTTGTTCCTTCTTAACATAAACTCAAGGCACTGAGTACCACAAAATTCAAATCAATTTCAAAATATTAAGAATGTTGAAATATTAAAATACTTCCAATTTGGTCAAGTGCTACTTGTGACTGAAAAGCAAATACGCAGGGACCAAGTCTATGTGTTCAGGTTACTCTTCTAACACTATAAGCTCCCTACTTACCAAATAAACAACAAAAAAAGACAAATTTTTCTTTCAACCAATTTTCTTTGAACAAGTGCCATTTTACTCTACTAGGCAAGATGAATGCAGAGGTAGAAAAAGCACAGGCCCTGGCTGTGGAACTGACATCAGGCAAGACAAGACACTTAATAAACCAGTCACCCCAAAATACACAACCTCCACTCAAGGATCCCTGATTCCGTTCTATTCAGCAGAAAATGATTTTTGTTTGAAGTCACCAGAATTCTTTGAGAATGTAAATAATTTCAGTGCTTAGCACATAACGTGACTTTGACTGATGGCAACCTGTGTGTGCCAGAGAAGAACACGCTCCACAATGTGGTTTTGGATAGGTAGTCTTCCACAGTGGATCGCAGGGCCTTTCTTCTGAGGTTGGGTGGAGTCCAACCTCCACACTTTTGGTTAGCAGTTGACCATGTTAACATTTCCAATATCCAGGCACATAAAAGTCAGCAAATGTGTTAAATTAAAGTTGCCCACTAGTGACTTAAAGATGGTATGTATATGCAAAAAAGGCCTAAGTCACCTTTATTTCTTCTAGAAATTTCATATTGAGCTCATTTTTTTCTGTCACATTAATACTTTCTACTGTTCACACATATAGAAACTGACTTAATCAAAGCAGGACAAATATATATATATGCAAAACTCAGGTATACTGGGAATAAAATATACTATACTATTCATGGTACTTCTGTTATGTATTTTAAAACAAAATAATCTGTATTATTTTATAATTAATCTTAAAAGATTTATACAAGATCAAATTTAGCTTACATAAAATTGCTTCTGAACTAAAATGTGATTAATTAAATAGACTAAGTTCATAGTACTATAAAAAACAGCCACCATCAGAAGTCACTAAAGTATTAAAGCACCAGAATATATTTTATATTACCTGAGGGATACAGAGGATAAATCAAGTCCTGCCTTTAAAGAAACAATCTACTAAAGAAGCAGTATTCTTGTGCAGTGTTTCAAAATACAGGCTCTGGAAATCGGGCTACCAGGATTAGAATCCTAACTCCATTTAGGTAGGTTGCCCGGGACCCTCAGTTTCCTTATCTGTAAAATGGGGATAATAATATGCCTTCAAGGATTATGGTGAAGATTAAATGAGCTATCATATTTAAAGTGCTAAAGAACTAAACACTGTATTAAGTATGACTTATAAAGAAAAGAATTAGCAAATTCACTGCTACCAAGTTGATTACAAATCTCAGTGACACTATCTGACTCACAGGGGCCCTATACAGGGTTTATATGGTTGGAAATCTTCCCAGGACCAGATAGCCTCATCTTTCTTCTGAGGAGTGGCTGAAGGATTTGAACTGCTGACCTTATGGTTAGCAGTCCAACACTTATTCAACCACACCACCAGGGCTCCATTAGACACAAAAGGAGTAGGTAAGTTTAACATTTTCTCTCTACCTTATTCTTACATTAGCTTATTTTACTGCACACTCCTTTGTCCCTGTTTGCAAGCCCTGAGAGGAACAAGAGTTGGGCAAATAAAAGAACCCAATGAATGAAAAAGGAGGTAGAGAGAAAATAAAGGCTAAATTTGGAATAGTCAGTCTCAGAAATTACACATTGAAGTAAAAGTACTATGGAAAATGCGGCTTTGCACATTTCTGGCAAAAAGTCACTTGAGATAAGCAGAGAGTTAGTAGGTAGGTAGGTAGATGGACCAGGTTTCCTAATGAAATCCTCATAGGGCAGGCTCTTGGTACCTATGAAGAACGAGCAGGTACACTGTCATAACAGAAAACAAAAATTCCTCAGCACAATTTCGCTGGTCTTTTTCTCACAAATTCAGTTTTGAATTTTCTTTTTCTTTTTAAAATCATTTTATTAGGGGCACATACACTCATCACAATCCATATATACATCAATTGTGTGAAGCACAATTGTACATTCATTGCCCTCATCATAGTTTTCGATTTTCTTAAAACATCTTCCCAATAAAATTAGCCTCGTGATCACCCTGTATTCTTTGAGAAAAATCTATGCAGATTATTGCTTGGGAATCTCAAAAAGCAGTCACCATAACTTTCTGACTGACATCCCTGTCTTGAATTTAATTGACCCAGTCCATCCCTTCCAAGGCCACTGTTTTGAATCTTTTTTAAAGAAACCCGCAGAGACTAAGGAGTCTCAGTTGTGTAGTGGTTACACACTGGGGAGAGCTATTTGCATGGCCAGGAGTTCAAAACCACCAGTAGGTCCAAAGGAGAAAGATTGGGCTTTCTACTCCTGTAACAGTTAAGTCTCAGAATCCCCCGGGGTCCCTATGAGTCAGCATTGACTGGATGGCAGTGAGTCTGCTTGCGTGTTTGTTTTTAAGACTAAGCCATCAACTGATGACAGACATATTTAAACATGTTGTTTTGAATAAAACTGTGCATATATGAACTGGAACATTAGTAGCAATACTTTTTGTTTACCCTTAATGGGTTTTAAAAGCCTGTGGGAAAAAATGGAATTAAAAGATAATAAAATGATTTTTTAAAAAGATAATGGAAATTTTCCATTAACTATTTAAAGTGTCCTCATGTTTATAAACACAATACCCACTGCTATGGAGTCATTTTTGACCCAAAGTGACCTTAAAAGTCAAGAGTTAAATTGCTCCAGTTTCCAAAGCTGTAAATCTTTACAGCCTTAATTTTTCTCTTGCAGAACAGCTGATGGGTTTGAATTGGTAACTTCGCCGTTGTTAACAGCCCAATGACTGATCCACAGAACCTGCAAGGCCTACTATCTATATCTATACGTAGATGCACACGCACGCACACGCGCACACACACACACGCAGACACACACACAACCATATATTACTCCTCACTTACTAGCTCCTGATCTGACATTTCACATTTACCACCCAAGCCTACTGCCATGAAGTTGATCCTAACTCAAAGCAAACCTAAACATCAGTACAGAACTTCCCCAAGAGCAGCGGTTCTCAACCTGTGGGTCGTGATCCCTTGGGGGTTGAACGACTCTCTCAGGGGTTGCCTGATTCATAACAGTAGTAAAATTAAACTTATGAAGTAGCAACGAAAATGATTTTTTGGTTGGGGGGTAACCACAACATGAGGAACTATACTAAAGGGTCGAGCCATTCGGAAAGTTGAGCACCACTGCCCAATAGTGTCCAATCCTAAATCTGTACAGAAACAGACAGCTGTATCATTATCTTTCCACCTCAGAACAGCTTGTGCCTTTGAACTTTGAGGTTAGCAGCCTGTTTAACCCACTGGGCCACTAGGGCCCCTTAAGCTTTTAACAGTAAAATTTGTATGATTCTGTACATTAACCATGCCGGTCTGAGGGGACAGTAACACTGGCTATGATAGTTAAGGCTATATGTCAACTTGACTGTACCATTCAGGATCCTCAGTGGTTTGGTGGTTATGTAATGAGATGCCATCTTCCATCTTGTGATCTGATGTAGTCATTCTCTATTTTTACATAGCTCTGATTTTCACATGACAGTCTCGTCTTTGAAACTACGTCAATAAGTAAGGAGTGGGTGGGGGTGGATTCATTCTATTTAACTATCAAACCCAGATGGTGTTAGGGTAGACGTTTATAAAGTTTTAAACGCGAGAAATATTTTCACTTCTAACACCAGAATCCTTCACATTTGACGGAAGATCCAAATTAATTTCAGGCTGGCCCTTCTCCCTATGGGTAGATGACAGAGACAAATACAACGAAGAACACCAGCAATACAACCACCATTGACACAATTAATAACTAAACTATGGCCTAAAATAGTAAAATTGGTGTAAGAAGAGAAACCCATTCATTTTAAAAACAATCTTACCTCAAGCTGTCGGTAAAAGTCTCTCCTCAGTTTTATGGTAGCTCCACCCAATTACTATCCATTCTTTTAAGGTGACCCTGGGAAAATCTCATGCTAATCTGTTCTAAATGACTGGTAGTGTGAGGAAAATCTCCCAGTATGAAGTTGTCTAGTTGTTGTTGTTATTTCTTTTTAATTGTGGTGCACATGTTCACAACAAAAGATCACCAATTCAACAGTTTCTATGTGCACAGTTCAGAGACACTGATTACACTCATGCTGCAAAGCCTATGTTAATCTTTTGCCTAATTATTCTACCATCATTAACATAAATTCACTGTCCAATGCAAAAGCTCCCTTTTCCCTACTTCCCCCTACCCCTGGTAACTACTATTAAGCTCTGCTTTCTATATAATCACCTATTTCATGTCAGTGAGGTCATAGAGTATCTATCCTTCTGTGACAAATTATTGCACTCAGTTCATCCATGTTTGTCACATGCATCAGAACTCAATATATATTTATTACTGAGTAATATTCCATTTTATACATACACACATTTTGTTTTTCCATCTTCTGTGTTTAGGTTGCTCCTAACTTTGGGATACCAAGGCTAATATTAACGAGGATAAAAATAAAAATTAATGCCATCAAGTCAACGGATTCATAGTGACCCTATCTACATAGGGTTTCCAAGGCTAGAAATCTTTATAAGGCGCAGATTGGCCTCGTTCTTCTCCTAAGGAGCCAGGAGCCGCTAGTGGGTTTGAACCTCAGGTCTTGGAATGAGCAGTCAAACACTTACCCAAACAGCACAAGCAAGGCTCTGTTAGGGTCAAAGGGGGTATGATCAAATTGAAGGAAATGTTGCTGAAGAAGCAAACAGACTCTCCGCCTTTGATAGAATTTGATAGAAATTGGTTAAGTTTTTTCATTTTCACAACCAAACGTCAACTTTATCATCAACACATTTGCTACCTGAAGTGCATAGCTCTCGTGTAACTGAAATAACACAGAACATTTATAAAAGGTCCTTGTCAGAAAGCTTCATTTCCAATGAACTGATAACCAATCTGTGCTAAGGCACAGATAAGACAACTGAAATTTGAGTGTGCCAAGAAAATCTTTTCATCTCCTACACAATTTCAAATGCAATCCTTTTACCAAGTTAAAACAGTTAACAAACACTTAGGCCATTAGCTTACTAAGCGATGCCCTTGGTAGGTTGGGTTTTAATATCGTAACTCCCATTTCTATTCAGTTTCATTTTAAGAAAATATGGATAAAATATATTTTTGTTAAAAAAGTGTATTTATAAAATTGTTTTTCTACTGTACGGATAATTTTAAAGGCAGGCAATTTGTGACTTAAATCACTAAGGGGATAAAAGTACCTATTATCAAATAATAAATAACGGACACCTCTACCTCAAAGTGTTAACTGAGATTACTTCTGATGGGGTTTAGTAGGGATTTAACTTTCTTCTTTTGTGTGTTTCTTACATTTTCTACATTTCTGACCCTACTACATATACTCAGAATTTAAATTTGCCTGAGGAAAGAAAAGGTTTAAACTTTTAGGTAAGCAATCAAAGAAATAAAAATATTTGACAAAACATTTCTTTCCTCTATCTAATGGCAAAAAAAAGAAAAAAGAAAAAAAATGGAGCGAGGAGACTGATTTCTTTCATGTTTTATAGACATATAATAGCTATGCTACTTTTTATCATTAAAAAGGTAAGAAATTTTTCTGAGTAACCCACACTGCGAGAGCACACATATAATGTTAGAGTGAGAGTTTATAATCTGCAGTCAAGGAAGGAAGGAGAATAGTTTTACCCCTCTGGAATTGATAGATAATATTCAATATATTTATTTTTACTATGCTGTTATAGAAATTATTTAAGACAAGTTAGCCAAAGTGTATACAGGATTAAAACTTAAGCACAAAAATGAGGGAGCTTCCCCCCGCCAAAAAAACAAGAATAAGAAAGTTAGACAAGGAGTGAAATGGTGCAGTATCAGAGAAGGCAAAATCATGATAGCTGCTGCCCATCCCGCTTTATGCTCAGGATAAATACAAATGTATGCCAAAGGGATCAGTTATCAGGCATCAAAGAACAAAAAATCATATCATAGTGTGCTCACCTCCATGATACGATCTCTGAAGACAAATGAGTGCATAAGCAAATGTGGTGAAGAAAGCTGATAGTGACCGGCTATCAAAAGATATATAGTGTCTGGGGTCTTAAAAGCTTGAAGGTAAACAAGCGGCCATCTAGCTCAGAAGCAGCAAAGCCCACATGGAAGCACACCAGCCTGTGCGATCACGAGGTGTCGAAGGGATCAGGTATCAGGCATCATCAGAACAAAAAATCTTACCATAGTGAATGAGGGGGGGATTGGGG
>NW_022103904.1:28485910-28501027 GCF_000313985.2 Echinops telfairi | reverse complement strand
AGGAAATGTTTTGAGAATGAGGGCAATGAATGTACAAATGCGCTTTACACAATTGATGTATGTATGGATTGTGATAAGGGTTGTATGAGCCCCTAATAAAATGATTAAAATAATAATAATAATAAATAAATTTTTTTAATGTGCTAGAAAAACTCGGCTTATACACTAGTATATATGGTACCTGAACTATGTCCCTACTTGAACCTAGTTTCTATGCAGCAATTTGAGACCCAACTGGTGTTCTATAGACTACTGGGAATTTAGACTCCGTTCTTTCGAGGTATACAAAATCTTTCATAGGCAGCACCACAAGACTTTGATGTGGAAACCCCACTAAATGTATTGGGTTTTACCTCAAACTCACCTGTAGCCATTGGACTTAATGCCAAAACTCCCCCAATGAATAATCAGATAACTACTAGGCCAAAGGGATAGAACTGGTGGATGTTGGACTTTGGTGGGAACCTCTTGCTTTGAGGGTGTCCAATGAATGAAAGAGCTACCATATGCTTACTACTTTAAAGGCCTCCTGGCTTCATTATGACATGTATTAATCTGGTAGGCATGGTCCCGCGGCTATGAATGAATATTACTGGAAGATTTTCCCTATCACCCCCACCCCCATTATTGGTGTAAATAGTGTCTAGTTACTTAAGAGTTTAATCTGTCCACATCAACAATTCATATATTGTGGTTCACAGCTGGCTTATACTTGTATAATTTCCTTTTCACAACAGTGTTTTAAATTCTATACCAATGGCTAACCTACTAACACCATAAATGTATAGTGGTTATCCAGTGGACTGCTAACCACAAGGTCAACAGGTCGAAGCTACCAACCAGCTCTTCAAGGGAAAGATGAGGCTTTCTACAACTATTGAGATCTGTAGGCTCTGAGACTCAGAGGAGCAGTTCTACCCTGCCCTGTAGGATCATTCTGAGTCAGCATTAACTTGATGGCTATGGAAGTGATACTCTAGGGGGATGATTAATAATGTTCACTAATATAAAATGACAATGTTGTCACTAAAGTGAACCAAACACATATATAAAAAAAACATGCATGAATGGATTTGGGGCTTGTACTTAATTTTAGCCCTAACTAAGGACAATACGTTAAGACATGGCCCTGCTTGATGCTCAACTTCATAAAGAGATCACTGAGGATATGGGTGCTGTAGCAAAGTGTGATGAAGAAAGCAGATGGTGCCCAGCTATCAGAAAGAATAGTATCTGGGGTCTTAAAGGCTTGTTTTCAAACAAGCAGTCATCTTAAAGTTAGGTGTCAATTAAGTCCACATGGGAGAAGCACACCAACCTGTGTGATCCAAGGATTATTAATAATATACATAACCCAAATCTAAAGGAGGAAATGGCATCAGAGCTTAAATTGCGATGTGAACACTAGGCTTGCAGAGCCTATGGATGACAATGGAAACCCAAAATCCATTTGCAGGGTCCACATCTCTGGTGAATTCTATCCAATCATAGTTGATTCTATCTAATCATAGCAGGTTATCAGACCGAGACCATTGTAAAGTTGATTTAGTTGCATCAAAATGTAGTATCAAAGTTGTTTGTTTTAAAAAGGAGGGAGGGCGTAGGGGAGGGAGAGAAAAAAGAGAAGCTGATATCAAGGGCCCAAATAGAAAGCTAATGTTTAGAAAACGATGATGGCAACATATGTACAAATATGCTTGATACAACTGATGTATGGATTTTCATAAGAGCTGTAAGAGGCCTCAATAAAATTATCTTTTAATTAAAAAATAAATTAAATTAAAAGGGGGAGGGTAAACAATGTGGAAAAGCCCCTGGTGACCATGGAGCAGGGCTGTTAATAGCCCTGCTACCATGCAAAATACATTGGAAAATGGATCATTGTAGATGTAACTGCGTTGAAATTTAGCATCCTATCATTTGTTCTCCCTTATGATCTTTAAATTTGTTCTAGTTTTCACTATTTTCTGCTTTCTTTTTTATAGAGGTTTTTATCTATTTTCCTTTGCTATTTTTGTTTGTTTTTTAATGTTTTTCTGTATATGAATTCTAGGCTAGGTCAATCCATAGAGACAGTAACTGGGTTAATGATTCTTTGAGGGTATGGCAGGAGGCTGGGATAAATGGGGGGCATAACCATGAGTACAAGAATGAAGAAATTGTTCTAAAACTGATTGTGGTGATGACTGAATAACTCTTCTTTTTATGAATGAACTACTACATTGTATGATATAAGAATCACATGCCAAAAAAAAATTACATGTCAATAAAACTGGTGGGGGGAGGGGAGTCGGTCAGAATGTAAACCGGTCTGATTCTACAGCCTATGCACTGAAATTGCATCAATCTGCTAGTCTACTGGTCCCCACACTACTACTTCACACTTCCTGTCCAGTCTCCTATAGATGCTGCTGAGTACCACTGTGAGCTCAGACTCAAATGGACCCCATGTACAACAGAGCAAAACATTGCCCTATCCAGTGCCATCATCACAATCACTAAACCTCTGTCAGTCATTACACCCAACAAGCATGATGTCATTCTACATCATGGTCTGTTTATAACATGTCCAAGGTATGTGAGATAAAGTTCAACATTCTTGATATAAAGAGCTTTCTAGTTGTATTTCCAAGGAACATTCGTTTGTTGTTCTGATAGTATGCAATTTATTCAATATTCTTCAACAAGACCATAATTCAAATGCATAAATTCTTCTCCAGTCTTCCTTATTCACGATCCCGCTTTCACATGCAAATGAAGTGACTGAAACTACCATAGCTCAGTTCAGGGGAACCTTAGTTCTCAAAATGATATTTTTGCTTTTAAAGGTCTTCTTTTCAGCATATTTCTCCAATGGTCCATATTGTTTGATTTCTTCACTTCTGCTTGGGTATTGACTGTACAGCCAAGTAAAATGAACTTCTCGACAACTTCAACAGTAAAGACTGTTTATCATGATGTTATTTACTGGTACAGTTGTCAGGGTTTTGTTTTCTTTCTGTGGAAGTATAATTCATACTGAAGTCTATAGCCTCTGATCTCCATCAATAAGAGCTTCAAGTCCTCTTTAATTATCAATGCATACACGTGTGGTTAATGAGTCTTGCTCCATCCTAATGCCACATTCCTCTTAGTATAATCCAGCTTCTTGAATTATTCCTCTGGCATACGAATACAGACTGAATAAGTATGATGAAAGGATACAACCTCAATAGGCACCTTTCTTGATTTTAAGCAAAACAATATCCCCTTTTTCTGTTCAATGACTGTTTCTTGGTCTTTGTACAGGTTCCACATAAGCTCTATTAAGTGTTCTGGAATTCTCAGTATTTATAATATTGTCCAGAATTTGTTGTGACTGTCAAATGCGTTTGCACTGTCAATATAAGATAGGTAAACAATTTCCTGATATTCTCTTTCAGCCAAGACCCAGCAGACTTGTGTAACGATATCCCTAGTTCCACGTCTTCTGACTCTGGCTTGAATACATTGTGCTGCTGCAACCATTTTAAAATCATCAGCAAAATTTTACTTGCATATGTTATCAGTAATGATATGCATTAATTTCTGTATTCTGTTGGGTCGGAATCCTCTGGTATGGGCACAAACATGACTCTCTTCTAGTTGGTTAGTCAAGTATTTGTCTTCCAAACAGATGAGTGAGCACTTCCAGAGTTGCACCTGTTTGTTAAACATCTTAATTGATATTACATTAATTCCTGGAGCCTTGTTTTTGTTTTTTTTTTGCCAATGCCTTCAGTACAGCTTGAACTTTTCCCATCAATATGATCTGTTCTTGATTATAAGCTACCGTCTGAAATGGATGAACCACTGTTTGGTAAAGTGGCCCTGTAAACCATCTTCTTTTGAAGCTTCCTGCATCATTCAATATTTTGCCCATACTGCCACTCAGTGCTTAAATTATTTCAAGTTCAAGAAATACCAATCATGTTTTTCCTTTCCCTTTGATAAAGCTGCACGGGCAGTCATCACAAATAAAAGAAAAGCAACCTTACACACGTGACACGTTCTTCAACCACATTTACCTACTCTTTACTATCTGTCTTGACAATCTGAAAACTTGGTTAAAACCAGCTGGTCAAGAACACTTCTTCAGCGGTTAGGCTGGATTTCATTTAAGGTCAGCAGCCTTTTTCTTAAAATGTTAACTTACGAAAGCCTCATTTTGTTTTGATACATTTGCAACTCAAAGTCATGACCAATCATTTGGAAACCATATGGAGAAAAGTTTAGCACAAAAGCTGCCAGTGCAGTTAGGTTCCATTTACAAAACAGTAATTTAAAGACATTTAAATCTATATTTCCAATAGTTTTGAGGTTACAAACACTAGACTGGCATCAACTCTGAACCAAAAGCACACGATTTTAATCATGCACAAATACTGTTACTATAGAATAAATACTGTAAAAGTGTACAAATACTTAAAAAATAATAAATAATAAGATAAACACCTGGGTAGCTTCAGTATTTTAGAATCTTAAATTTTGTACCTCAATTTCATATAGAACCAGGAGTCAAAATATCATTCACAACAAATGAGGACACTAAATAACTGCATTAATATATGAAGACAAATCAATACAGTTTTGCTACTAGAGGTCCATTTCATACGTGCCAAGTTTTATTTCAGACAAAACATGTTTAAGCATGTCTCTGTGATCAGTGAATGGCTGCATGCAAGTACTCTCAGTAAAATGCTTATTTGGTCATGTTAGGGTACCTTTAAAAGGGGCAGCAGATGTTGTTTGTGCCATGAAAAAAAATTATTCAAGTGGACATCTCATATCACTGACATTTTGCAACAAGTTTACAGAAATGCAGTTCCACATAAACAAGAGTATTTCTGAAACAAATGCTTATCAATGCATCAAGCATTTAAAAGGCAAGAAGACCTCACAGATGAACTAAGAAATGAAAGACCATCAACCTTGATGAATGAAGAAACTATAGCTGAAGACCAGAAACTGGTAGAAGACCACAAAATTACCGTGATATGATAGCTACTGAAGTTGGGAATTCACAAGGTTTCCCATTGTAAATTTTTAGGGAACAATGTAGCCTTGGTGAGTTTTCAGCTTGATGTGTGACAAAAGCATTGCACAAAGATTAAGTAGCTGAACGTGCTATTTTTTCCACCATCCTTTTAAGCAAGAACAAATCCAATGAAGACAGTTTTATGAAACAAATCATAACTGATGTCAAGTCTTGAATTTACCAATATGGTCCAGAAAGCAAGATCTAACCAAAATAATGGCTAGCAAGGAGGCCTGCAGGCCCAGTTAAATTCAATGCAGAGAGGCTAGGTCAGAAGGTTGCAGTGACTGATTTTGAGGATCTCATGAGGCAATCGGGCTAGATTTTCTCCAAAGACACGGGGTAGGCATGGGGGCATGTTAGCAAGAAGTTTTAAGAAAACTGAATTGCTAAGAAAAGTCCAGCCAAGTTGCACCAATGTATTTTACTTATCACAATACACCTGTTCATTCATTGAGGATAGCAAAGGCTATGCTACAAGATTTTTGTTGGGAGAAGTGTCATCTACCCTACAAGCCCTAATTTTGCCCCTTCAGACTTATTTTTGTTCCCTACACTCAAAAGAATCTTTCACAGGAACATGATTTGAACCTAAGGATGCCAAAACTGTCATTTTGATGTGGTGTACATCAAAGATCGAGGAATTATTCACAGAAGGGTTCACTAAAAAAACTCACTGTCACTGATTTGATTACAACTCATAGCAAGCCTTATAGGACAGAGATGAACTTTGTCTGTGGGTTTCCAAGACTATAAATCTTTCCAGGAGTTTAAAGTCTCATCTCTCTCCCTCAGAGCAATATGTTTCTGTCTCCCTCCCTTGGCTTCAAACTGCTAACTTTCCAGATTACTAACCCAGCATGTAACCCACTATGCCACCAAGTCTCTTTGAGAGAAGGGTTGGAGAGATAGAAACACTGTCCTTGAAAGTGTAGGGGCCTAGATGGAAGATGTGTTAAGAAACAATTCCCTGAGCACTTCCTGCAAGATGGTGGCCTAGAAAGAAGTACTACACAGACCCTCTACAACAAAGACCTGGAGGGAAAAATTGGAGCCCTGAATCCCTGAGGCAAAGAAAGTTGAAGTAAGTCAAATACCAAGAGAGAAAATAAAGGGCAGAACCTGTATACAGAAATCAAGCAGACTGGTGAATTCTCTGCTAGCTGGCTGCAAGCTAAACAGCTACACCTACAATGCAGGGCAATCTCTGGCACCCAACAATGAAAAAAGTGGGACTCCCTTGCTCCCCACACTCTGGGTAAACAGAAGTGATATAAGTCCCAACCCTCAACTACCCCTCCTCTCCATACCAAATTCAGTCTGGAAGAAGGATGAAACAGCAGGACTGCCCAACCCAAATGGAGCTGAACAAAAAAGGAACTGAATCATTCCCAATTCCCCCTAACTCTCTGGTTCCCAGAAAGAGAGATAGGGCAGCGCACATATTTATGCATTGGTAGCAACAGTGGCTGTGATTTCCCTGAGTGTACTGGGCTGACAGCAGCTGCTCCTGCTGGCTTGGGTTGATTTGTTTTTGACTCAACCCCTAGAACCTAAAAGGGGCAGAATCATCTCCAATTCCTCACAACTCCCTGGTGACCACAGAAATAAGCTGCTGGGCTGAGCCTTGGTAAAAATCAGTTGCCAGTTCTGGCTTAGGTTTTTTTGTTTTTTATAAACTACCAGGACAGAGACAAGATACAAATGAGGCAGAATCATTTCTAACTCCTCATAAACCCATGGTGACAAGAGAAGTTACCAACTCCACCTCTCACTCACTCCTGGCTACACTCCTATGCATCCAGTGTGGAAGCTTGGTAAACTCGCACTGGTGATTAAGAGAAAGCACTTAAGTTGTTCCCACTTGGTAATTTTTAATTCGTTTTTTGTTTGTTCATGTATTTGTTTAGCTATCTTCTATATTTGCTTGTTTGGTTTTTTTCCATTCCTTTCTCCCTCCACCTGAAGGAGACAACTGTCCCCCCCCCATGACTCAGCCACACCTAGCTAACTAGTCTAGGAACAATACCGACTCTAGCACTTCCTGCTCATAAAACAGCTTCAGTTCACACAAAGAAAGACAGAACGACAAACACCATGACTACTATACAGAGTCAAAAGACCTTCCCAAGGGAAGAAAAGAACTGGAACTACCAGAATAAGAATTCAAAAGCATGAATCTTAGGTACTTTCAATGAATGGAGAAAACAATTAAAGAGAACTAGAGTAAAGAAAAACAAATGAAAAAATGGTTAGAAAATTTCAGGAAAACACACAAGCAATCTGACTAAATAAATGACAATTATAAATGATACAAAAACTGCTTTTGAAAAGCAACAGAACTAAAGCAATGGAAGGTAAAATTAATAATTTAGAAAAATTACTAAAAACTAGTCCAAAGGAGGTGGAGATGAGTGTCCAAAATGCTATACTCCTCCATTAAATCTGCTATCAACAACCACTTCTCCCCTTAATATAGGGTTTGTTAAGTCCCAAATCTGGATTTAGATATCTAGATTATCTTACTCATCTAAAAGGCTGAAAACTTGTGAAATCAGGTCAGGTGACAGAGCATACAAGAGACATTTCCAAAGAACCAAAGGTTAGGTAGAAACAAGCTAGAAGGGCCTGGCCAGAAGCAAAATTATATCGCTAAAGTCAAAGCAGGTCTCTCGGCTTCTGCTCAGTCAGTCAGGAAGTTAAGAGGTACCATAAAGTCATTTCTGACTCATACTGATCCTATGTACAACAGAACAAAACACCACCCTGTCCACCACCTTCCTTACAATCAATGTCTAAGCCCTCTGTTACAGCCGCTGTGTCAATCCATCTAACTGAGGGTCTTCTTTTTAGCTGATCTTCTAATTTACCAAGTGTGTTAGTCCGGGTTGACTAGAGAAACAAATCAAGGGACACTTATGTATGTGTGTAAGAAAGAGGTTTATATCAAAGAGATACTGAATATTGAGAAAACATCCAAGCCTAGTCCAAATCAAGTCCATAAACCTGATATTAGCCTATATGTCTGACACTAGTCTATAAATTCTTCTTCAGAGTCACACAGCACATGCAATGATGCCTAATGCAGGAAGATAACAGACCGGTGGGTGAAAAGTCTTGAAGCAGAGAGAGTGTGTGGCCCCTCCTCTCAAGAGAAACAAAAGAAGTTCCCAGAATCTTCTGAGAAGGCCACGCCCACCATCAGGCATCATCAGGCCTGATAAGCTAAACGCCACCCTTCACTCTATTTATCAAGTTGACATGAAACTATGCCGCACAAAGGATGGTGTCCTTTTCCAGTGGCTGGTCACTCATGATAACATGTTCAATGAACAAAAGATGGAAGTCTCGCCACCTCATGTTTAAGGATCATTTAGGCTTTACTTCTTCTAACACTGATTTGGTAGTTTTTCTGGCAGTCCACAATAGTTTCAATATTCTTTGCCAGCACCATAATTCAATTCTTTGGTCTTCCTTATTCATCGTTCAACTTTCACATGCATGTGAGATAATTGGGAATACCATGGCCTGGATCTGGCACTCTGTAGTCCTCAAAATGCTAGAAAACATGTGGGCAAAAAACAATGGAATGATACATCTAAAACTCTGAAGGAGGGGAAAAAATTGCCAACTAAATATCATTTATCCAGGAAAATTGTCCCTAAAATACAAAGAAGAACTAAGGGTAATTCCAGATTTCCAGAGTAAATAAAGGCATGTGTAAAAACAAGGCCAACTTTATGAAAAATACAAAAGAGAGTTCTTTGGAAAGAGAACCAACTATAGAAGATAATTTGAGATTAACATACAATCCAACACTACTCATAAGCCAATTTGGATATGAAAATATCCAAAGTAAAATAAACCTACAAGGCTGAAAATAGAGAATCAGAGATATCAATTTGCAATAAGACAATCACAAAGTAAAGTGAGAAAATATTATAGCTGGAGACCATTCAAATGCAAAGGAAATCAAGTAGATTTCAAGATAGTGCAGTGTTTTAAGCTTGATAAATTAACAAATTACATGATAAGTTCAAAGAAAATGAATAAACCTCATCAAAATAAATGATGAAACTCAAAATTTAGTAAAGAAAACAACAGGAAAACCCACAATGAACTCAACGCAGAAATTTCTAGAGATCTTGGTAAGTACTGCCAGTGCACCCTCCTCACTTTCTGCTCAGGTCCTTATTCAGTCCACTTCTGAACTAACAGCACTGCCATACCGATCTTTCAGCTTAAATATCACCAACAGCTCTTGACACCTGTAAAAGCCCAAATTCCTGACCTTGGCATATGCATCCTGCCCTCAGCCTGACCCCTCAGCCCAGGGAGAATTTTGTCCCCTTGTCTATTTCCTATGAATTCATGTTTCAGAGAACTTGCTGTTTTGTCTGTCTCAAAACTCCTACTCATTTGAAAACTCAGTGAAAAGAAGGGCAGCGGACTTTCATACAATTAGTGTAGGCCTCATTCTTCTGAAACCACCCCCCACACACACACACACATATATATATACACAGTATTTATTTGAAAGACCTTAATGGTCTTCATCAACCTCAACAGGGGTAGAGAGAGGCCCAGTATTATTAATCTGGAGATCCCGGAAGTGAAAACTGTTGAAGAGCTCACCAGCTAACTAACAAATCTGGCAATCTACTTCTGAAAGGTCACAGTCATTGAAAACCTGTGTACTAAAGCTCTACTCTGACAGACATGTAATCGTCATGAGTTTTAATTGATTATTACTCTTCTGTTTTCAATAAATAGCATTAAAACTAACAAAGAAACTTGAAACTACTATGAAGATAAAAACAGTAATGTACACAAGTGGTGATACCAGGAGGGTGGAGGGAAGGTGGGGTAGAAAGGGGGAACTGATTACAAGGATGTACATATAACCCCCGCCCTGGGGGACGGACAACAGAAAAGTGGGTGAAGGGAGACACCGGACAGTGTAAGACATGACAAAATAATTTGTAAATTATCAAGGGTTTGTGGGGGAGGGAGGGAGGGGAAAAAATTAGGAGCTGATACCAAGGGCTCAACTTAAAAAAAATGTTTTGAGATTGATGATGGCAACAAATGTACAAATGTGCTTGACACAATGGAAGGATGGATGGATTGTGATAAGAGTTGTATGAGCCCCCAATAAAATGATTTTTAAAAAACAGTAATGTGCACATTCTATTGATAATCACTCTTTGGAAACTTAGACTGTATTGTAGGAGAGCATCAAGATCTTGAACCATGATATATTAAACTAAACTCATTTTTAGGAACATATATTCATTAATCTTCGTGTACTAATAATAACTTGAAATGAGTTGTACTCTAAAAGTGCACTTACAGCCTATTTGGATTAGAGAAACTTACACTGTTTGCCAACTTGTATTTCATCTAAGAAAGAACTGTTCTAAATTGTTTCTACACCTGGCTTACTTAGCTCAAGAAATAAGGAAACAAACAGATTTACAAAGGCTCAATGTGTGGTCACTTAAAGCATTAGGAAGAAGTCATTAATTGCTTTAACAATATCCTGAAATGAGATTCCCATTATCTAAAGCAAGTGTTCTCAAATTTTGTTCCTACAGTTCTCTATATAACCCATTACATAGGTAATGTCTGGTCCATGGACCATATAACACCCAAGAAATCACCAATACTAGCTAGTACATAAGGCCTCATCAAAAAGGAGTTCTAAACGCACTGCCATTGAGTGGATGCCGACTCACAGCTACCATATAGGACAGGGTAGAATTGCCCCTGTGAGTTCCTGAGGGTGTAATTCTTCATGGGAATAAAAAGTCCTATCTTTCTCCCAATGCACAAGGTAGTTTTGAACTGTTGCTTTTGCAGTTAGCAGCTACATGAATAACCAATAAAGCACCAACGCTCCTGCATTAGGAATGAAATAATTAAATGTTTGACAAGTATGGCCCCTGAAAGATGTTATAAATCTATAAATGGACCCTAAGCAAAAAAAAAAAATCCCCATCCCTGCCCTAATGCTAATTTTTAAAATGACTTTTATCACGACTAGGGCAGTGAGGCTTTCTACTCGCATAAAGAGTTACAGTATCAGAAACACACAGGGACAGTTCTATCTGTCCTGTAAGGTTGCTATGAGCTGGCATCAACTCAGTGACATTGACTGTGTGAGTGAGTGAGTGAGTGAGTGAGTGAGTGAGTGAGTGAGTGAGTGAGTGAGTGAGTGCAAAGAGGAGAAATCATCCACCTCCTCTTCGTAAGAGAGTAAAGAAAAGAACCAAGAGGGAAGCTTGGAAGGAAATGGGGGACAAAAAAAGGAATACAAGAAGGGGAGAATGTTCTAGAACTGAATATGATATTTTATATATGTGTGAAATATGGAAGTGTATGATGTGAATTATATCACAATAAAAATATTGGGGAGGTAGGGGGAGAAGAGAAATAATCAAACAATCTATCCCAGGGTAGATAAGAAGCAAGACAAAGGTATTATGAACTTTTACTTATTTATTAAATAATCAAAGAAAATCTAAGTATCACCAAAATTTCCGCAGCATGAACAGGTTGAGTATAGCCAAGAAGTTAAGGCTAAGCTGGTATGGAATTGCCTGGCCAAATCTGACTACCCAGATTTCATAGCAGGTGTGGGGGGATAACTCTGTACTTGTGGAGTCAAACATTAAAAACCTAACTAATAACAACACTATGTCTGAGAAGCATGTCTATTTCCACACACTTGAGGAAACAGCAAAAGTACTTACACCACACACAGATGTGGACCCACAAGATTTCCAACGAGAGAACTATGGATCCTCCACAGAGGGTTCGTACAGTGGTGGTCTCCAGTTACTTTAAGCAACTGGAGTAAAAATTTTTAAAATGCCTTAAAGGAACATGTTGAAAAAAATGAATGAAATATAGAAATAATATAACCTCAATACAAAAGGCAAACACCAAATATTGTAACTGGACAACACTGTAAATAACAGCAAGGCAGAAACACTGGAATCAAAAGTTATTGATCTTAAAGCTAAATCTCTCAAGAACAAAATACAAAAAGCACTTTCAGAGAACACATGGCCACCAGGTGGAACCTCCAGGGAAAATATGGATGCCAGACAGAACCTCCTAGTGAACTCACACACTCTCAGGAAAATCTAATAGAGCCAAGTCCCTTGACACCCAACACAAACACAACCCAGAATCCTACATACCATCTACAGCTGGACCACTAGACTGCACAAACAATAGCCAACAGGAGTAACTACAACATAACAACAAGATAAATAAGAATCAATTGACATTTCCCCAAACCCAATGGAATACACAGGAAAAAACAACCCTGGAACTACAGAAAGAAAACACAGGAAAATGTTTAGGACCATAAAAGAGATCTGCGGAATCAATCCTAAAAACAAAGAAATTGAGATACTAAAAACATCAAACCAGAAGAAACCCAAAAGTTAAATGAGATAACAGTAATATATAACATGATAAAAGAACCAAACAAAAGAATGGAAGTAAAGGAACCAATGACAATCTGTGGTAGTTACATATCTGTTGTCAATTCGGGACTAAAGAGTGAAGGGGTAGAGTTTAGCCTGTCAATCCGGTCACAGCTAATGACCTCATTTGGAGGCGCTAAGGAGATAAATAGCTCACTGGAGGCGGGACAGAGGCTCACTCCCTGTGAGACATTACTGAATGGAATTACACTGCAGCCAGAGCCGTGGGAGCTGGAGGAGGCAGCACTGAGCTGCTTCTACCATCACTGGATCCACAAGACTTTCCACCCACTGGCCTGTGACCTTCCTGCATTCAGCATTGTATGGCTACATGACTCTAAAAAGGAATTTATAGACTAGTATTGGATATATGGGCTAATATTGGACTTATAGACTTAATATGGACTGGAATGCTCTCAATATACAATTGCTCTTTTATATAAAACTCTCTTATACACACGAGTGTCTATGAATTTTATTTCTCTAGTCTACCCATACTAACATACAACCACACAGGCTTGCACAAACAAGAGAAATAATCAAATAACAACAACAAAAATCTGAATAAAGCCTGAGAATGATGTGGGTCAGCAAGGAAAAAAAGAATATATGTCTCATTGGGATACTGGACTAGGAAGAAACAAACACACCTACAAACAAAATAGTAAGGGTATTTCCCCAATATCACAAAGGGGAGATAACCATCCAGGAAGCAGAAAGAACAAATAGGCTAGACCTCAAGCAAACAAACAAACAAAACCTTGTGACATACAGTAGTCAAATTATCCAACTTCAGGGAAAAGAAAAGAATTTTGAGAGCAGGTAGAAAGAGAAAAAAGTCACCTACAAAGGTAAACAGGTAAGAATAAGCTCAGGAAAGAAAAAAATGGAACATATACCAAACTTGAAGAGACAAAAACTGGCAACCAAGAATCCTATATCCAGCAAAACTATCCATCATATATAAACGAAAAATAAAAGTATTCACAAACAATGCACTATTTAGAGAATTCATAAAAACAAAACCAGATTAGACTTCCAGGATGATGGTCCCAAAGTAGAATCCCCTGATTACAGCTCTCCTCCTTTGGCTCAGATAACAAATGGTAAGGAGGCCAAGTCTGGAAGCTTAGACACAGAGCTAGATTCTCAGCAGTGAGGGATTCTGTTCAGATCTCCCACTCCAAGATTCTCCCCCAAGGAGAACACAGCAGAGCCCCACTGAGATCTCCTTCTGCCCCTCACTGGCAAATTCCACTCGGCTCCTTTCCCTTCTCTCCTACCAAAGCAGGTCAACCCAAGGAATTAAAAAGCAGGACCCAGACTCAGAGCACTACAGAACTGTTTCAGACACCCCACTCAGATTCTCACCCACAGGGAACATAGTGAAACCCCAGTGAGATCTCCCTTGCCCTGCACTACTTAACTCCTCTCAGGTTGTGGTGGGCACACCACCCCCAGCAGGCCAATCCGGGGAATTTAGAGGTGGGACCCAGATGGAAGATACAGCAGAACTGTGCCACAAGGACACAGCTTGGCTCTCCAGATAGATAACCCCAGCTATCTAGAAAGGGATCCAGCTCCAGTGAGACAAAAATGCAGCTCAGAGCAGGAGCGGGTACCCTCCAAGAGGTTAAATTTGTTCCTATTTTCTTTTAAGAAAGAAACCACAAATCTTTTTTCCCCCACCAGAGGAAAGGGAACCTTACATTTCTGGGTTTCTCAGCAGCGGTGCACACCGTCCCTAGCTAGGTGGACACTAGGACCGGGCCTTGAGCAGAAGTACCTCCTCCCTTTCAGCATACACTGTAATAACCCATTTCTACCCTGGACCACAAGCAAGGGGCAGACACTTCTGAGTGGGCAAAGGACCTGAAGAGATGATTCACAAAGGATAACACTCAAGTGGCTAATAAACACACGACGAAATGCTCCCGTTCACTAGTCATCCGGGAACTGCACGTTAAAACAACCATGAGATACCACCTAACTCATAACTATAGCCCAATTTTTAAAAACCTTGAAAATAACAAATGTTGGAGAGGGTGTGGTGAGATTGGAACACTTACCCACCTACAGTGTGAATGGTGTGTGGTTGACGTGTAAATACATACAGCCACTGTGGAAAGAAATATGGCGATACCTTTAACAGATGGCTATTGAACCATACCATTACTGGGCATATACCCAAAAGAAATAAGAAACAGATCGCAAGCAGACAAATGCTCCCCAATGTTCATTGCAGTACAGTTCATGATAGTAAAACGTTGGAAACAGCCTAAATTCCCATTTGTAGAAGGATGGATCAAAAAACTCTGGTATACACACAATGGAATACTATGCATCCCTAAAAAACAGCGATGAAATACCTCAAGTGGAGGGATCTGGAAGACATTATGCTGAGTGAAGTTAGTCAAGCACAAAGGACAAATACTGTTATGGGTCTACTGCGCTAGGAGCAAGCAGTGGAATAGGCACTAGCTCAGGATTGTAGGGCATCCAGTCTTCTGGCTGAGAGCATCAGAACAAAAAATCTTACCATAGTGAATGATGGGGGGAGTG
>NW_022103904.1:28484023-28485326 GCF_000313985.2 Echinops telfairi | reverse complement strand
CAACAAAAATTATAAAATTTAGAGCAGAAATAAAATGTTAAAAAAAAAAGAATACACTACAGCAGCTAAAAAATAAATAAATAAATAAATAATAAAAATAAAATGTAGACTCTGAAAAAAAAAAAGAAAATAGAAATAATCCACAACACCTCCAACATTTAGACCAGGGTCAATAGTATAAACACTACAACAACAACAAAAATTATAAAATTTAGAGCAGAAATAAATGAGCTGGAAAACAAAAACAATTAGTTGTTCCTTTGAAAGGATCAACAACATTGACGTTACAAAACTTAAAAAAAGAAAAAGGCAGACAAAAATATCTAGAATTAGATCAATAAATCAGGATGAAATAAAAAAGAATACAACATTATGAAAGACAGTATTCCCACAAATTCAATAGTTTAGATGACATGGATGAATACAGAGGAATACACCCTGTACTGAAATTAACAAAGATAGACATTAAAAAACTGAACAGATCCACATCAAAAGAATAGAGAAGGTCATCAGGAAACTCCCAACCAAAAACACTGCAGAACCAGATGGCTTCACAGAATTCTACCAAGTATTCAGAGAAGAGCTGCCACAAACTATTCCACAATACAGAAGGGTCAGCAATCTCCCAAACTCGTTCTAGGAACCCAGCATAACCAGGCAAAGACCAAACAAAAATAGAAAATAACTCTCATGAACATAAGATATAAAACGCCAAAAAAAAAAAAAACCCAGCCAATAGAATCCAACAACATATCAAACAAATAATACATGATAACCAAGTAAGACTCATACCAGGGATGCAAGGATAGCTCACCATACAAAAAACAATGTAATCAAATAAATAAATAATTTTAATTAAATAATGTGATCCACCACATAAACAAAATAATGGGTAAGAACCACATGATTACTGTATATACTCGCGTATAAGCCAACTTGAATATCAGCTGAGGCACCTAATATTACCACAAAAACTGCATTAAAAATGTGCTGAACTGACCCACCCAATTGGAGGGTATTGTTTGTGTCTCCACAGGGAAAGAGGGACCAGACATAAATCTGGTGTTCCAGGATGCTAATGAAGCGTGCCGCCATGGAGAGGGGAGCCAGTGGAGAGGCCTGTAGGCTCAGCCCCAATCCCAGGTTTGTGGACAACTGCCTCTCCCCCCATAAGAATTTACTTTACAGGACAGCACTGAAGCTGCAGCTAGGGGAGAGGGACATGTCTGATCAGAGCACATGGGAGCAAATGAATGGGGAGGAAGAGAGAGTGGAGCACATCCTGGCCCACCAGGCCTGGAGG
>NW_022103904.1:28481465-28482715 GCF_000313985.2 Echinops telfairi | reverse complement strand
CGGGAGTGAGTTGCACTGAGCCATCTGTAGTGCTTTATAATTTAACTGTTCATTTCTTGTATTATATATTTATCTGTATATAATTTAACAGTTCATTTCTTATGTTATATATCTAATTATCCTTATAAATATATTAAATTATCAGCAATTTGGTTTTATCTCTCTAGAGAACCCTAACACATCAATTCAAGAACATTTTGTTCTATTAAATTGTCGTTCCATGATGCAAACCTTCCTGACACGATTGCTGAAGACAAATGTGTGCATAAGCAAATGTGATGAAGAAAGCTGATGGTGCCTGGCTATCAAAAGATATATCTTCTGGGGTCTTAAACGCTTGCAGGTAAACAAGCAGCCATCTAGCTCAGAAGCAACAAAGCCCACATGGAAGCACACCAGCCTGTGTGACCACGAGCTGTAAAAGGGTCCAGATATCAGGCATCAAAGAACAAAACATCTTATCATGGTAAATGAGGGGGAGAGCAGACTAGAGATCCAAAGACCATCTGTAGGCAACTGGACACCTCCTTACAGAGGGAGCGTGGGGAGGAGACGAGCCAGTCAGGGTGCAGGTAGCAATGATGACACATACAGCTTTCCTCTAATTCTTAAATGCTTCCTCGATCCCACTATCATAATCCCAATTCTACCTTACAAATCTGGCTAGCCCAGAGAATGTATACTGGTACAGATAGGAACTGGAAACAGCGAGTCCAGGACTGATGATCCCTTTAAGACCAGTGCTGAGAGTAGTGATACCGGGAGGGTGGAAGGAAGGTGGGTTAGAAAGGGGAACCCGAACTACATATAACCTCCTCCCTGGGGGATGGACAACAGAAAAGTGGGTAAAGGGAGATGTTGGACAATGTAAGCTAGGACAAAATAATAATAATTTATAAATTATCACGGATTCATGAGAGAGGAGAGAGAAGGGAGTGGGAAAAATAAGGAGCTGATATCAGGAACTCAAGTAGAAAGCAAATGTTTTGAGAACGATGATGGCAACAAATGTACAAATGTGTTTGACACAATGGATGGATGTATGGATTGTGATGGGAGTTGTACGAGCCCCCAATAAAATGATTTTTTTAATGTGCTGAAAAACTCGGCTTATACACGAGCATAAACGGTACATAAATCAATGCAGGAAAAGCATTTGACAATATCCAATAACCATTCCTAATAAAAGCACTCAATATGATAGGAATAGAAGGGAAATTCTTCAACACAATAAAGGCCATACCACTGGA
>NW_022103904.1:28465355-28480873 GCF_000313985.2 Echinops telfairi | reverse complement strand
AAATAAATAAATAAAGGCCATATATGAAAAATACTGACTCGATGGTGAAAAGCTGAAAACATTCCCATTGAAAACAGAAACCTGACAAGGGTGTCCCTATCACCAGTCTTATTCAACACTGTGCTGGAAGTCCCAGCCAGAACATAAGACAGCAACAAGAAATTAAAGTAGTGTAATTGGACAAAGAAGTGAAACTCTGCAGACAATATGATTCTATGTACAGAGAACCCAAGGTTTCCATGATAGGATTGCTGGAAACACTTGAGGAATTTAGTAAAATAGCAGGACACAAGTTTAACAAGCAGAAATCACTTGGGACTCCTATATACTAATGATGAGAGATTCGAAAAGACATCAAGAAAAACAGTATCATTCATAATTGCCACACAAAAGTTTAAATACTTAACGAGAATAAACCTAACCAAAGAAACAAAAGACCTGTAACAAAGAAAACTACAAAACATTAATACAAACAACTAAAAGAGGGCTATACAAATGGAGGAAAATCCAGGGTTAGTGGATAGGAAGACTCAGTATTATAAACATGTCAATATTACTCAAAGCAATCTACATATTCAGTGAAATCCAAATCTAAATCCCAACATCATTCTTTAAAGAAATGGAAAAATGAATTGCCAACTTCATATGTAGACGCTATGTAGACGCTAGAAACCCAGGAAAAGCAAAACATTTCTCAAAAAGAAGGTGGCCTTGTACTACCTGACCTCAAAATCTACTATACAGCCATAGTTGTCAAAACAGCCTGGTACTCATACAATAATAGATAAAGACCTACGTCAATGGAATAGGACAGAAAGCCCAGAAGTAAAAACATCCACCAAGGGACAACTGATTTTTGACAAAAGACTAAGAAACATTAAATGGGAAGGGGATGTTCTCTTTGACAAATGGTGCTAGAAAAACTGAATATCCATCTGCAGAAGAATGAACCAGGGCCCATACCTCAGCCCATGCACAAAAGGGAACTCGAGTTGGATCTGAGGTCTAAATATAAAGCCCAAAGCTATCAGGATCATCAATAAAAAACCTTGGGCAAATCCAAGGACCCTACTGCAGGGAATACACAGGCTACCAAATGTAACGAAGGAAGCACAAAGAGTGGAAGACAAAACAGAAGAATGGGATCTATTAACAATACAACATCTTTATGCATTAAAAGATTTTATCAAAATAGCAAAACAAGGGCCCACAGATTGGGTAAAGATATTTAGCAATGACGTAACACACAAATTACTAATTACTAAAATAGCATCTGGGGGTCTTAAAAGTTTGCTTTCAAATGAGCAGCCATCTAAATGAGATGTTAACTAAGTCCATACGGAAGAAACACAAACATCTGTGATCCAAGAATTGTAAATTATATAATCCAAATCCGAAGAAAGGAATAGTATCAGAGCTTATATTGTGAGATTATGGAGTGCAGAAGACTATGGATGACAGTAGAAGCCCAAAATACATTTGCAGGATCTACACAGGGAATAATTAGAAGGTAATTTCCTTCTAATCACAACTGAGGAGTGGGAATAACTTGGTTATCAGACAGAGAATATTGGAGGACTATAGTAGATTAATAGGATAAAGCTGATTTGAATGGTTAAAATCTTGTCATATGATCTCCCTTTTGATATGCTTTGTGCTTGATCTGCTTTTAATATTTTCTGTGTTTTAGTCACATTGGAGTTTATCTGTTTTACTTTGTCATTGTTGGTAGCTTTTTTGACTCACGTATTTTTCTGTTTTTTAGTATATGAAATCCAGGATAAGTGAATTTATAGAAACAGTAACTAGAATAAGGGTTCCTGGGGGGGATGGGTTTCTACGTCAGGGGAGATTGGGGGTTAAGGGGGACCTGATATCAAAGAGGTCAAGAATGGTGAAAATGTTTTGAATCTGGTTATAGTAGCGATTGTACAAGACTACTTGTTATGATTTGGAAAACAAAGATAGCAAGGGCAACAGCAGTGAGGGCTGGACTCTCTCAACTCCCTCTGACAATCACCTGCTCCTGGAGATGGAGTCAAGGCAAGCAGCTCTGACCAAGTGTACTGTTGGCCAGAGAAGCTGAACTCAAATCCTGGATACCCTCAGATCTGAGATAGTTCTTGGAGAACCATATTAAGTTCTCTCTCTTCTCCTGAATGATGGTCTTCACTTGGGACTCCTTAAATGGGGATAGGTGGGTGAGGTGACCAAAGCGGAAACAGACTTTACTGAGCAGCACCTTGCCCGCACTGCTCTTTTCCCTCGCCTCCTGAAATGAACTGAAGCAGGTACCAGGCAGGGGCTGAGAGGCGGACCATGATTAAGATCACACTATTTCTTTAGATATCAAACATTAACCAGCATCTCCCTGCCTCAATATCTCTCTGCCAGTACCAGCATCGTTCCCTAGTTCCGCCTCTAACCTTGTATTTTTGTAGCATTACTGGCTCCTCAGCAATTTTTCTACTTTTTTTTATTAATTAGGGAATTAATTTAAGATGCATTTTATTAATTACCTCATGCTACTACTACCTCTGTCCTTAGCCTTTGTTTCTCACTGATCAAGAGTTAAGAGGTGGGTCTTACTTAGCCTGGCAACATTCCTTTCACCCATTCAAGTCCTGGGGTCCTAGCCAACTCTGCTAACCTGGCTGCTGACCCAGATGAGGTGAAAAAGAGGAGGCTGGAGAGAAACCTGGAACACAACAAAACTAGCATTTATATCTCAGGGAGGCATTTTCCTGGCTAACAGGACAGAGTAGCCTCCTAGATACTACGGTTATCCTGAACTTCAGCCTCATTCTAATACCTGTTCTACAGATACACTTTTCTCTGTCCTTTGGTGTTCTCTTGTCGTTGGGTAGCTTCTCTAATGTGTATGCTACCATCACTTCAACAATGTTTAGCTGATGGGAATGGGTTTGAGAATCATGATTTATGTTAAAAAAAAAAAATCACTGGACTTTTAAAGTAATTTTTCAAATAAAAAAATTTAAGAAAAAAAAATCCTATATCCAGCAAAATTATCCTTCAAATATGAGGGAGAAATAAAACATTTCCAGATAAGGAAAAACTAAAGGAATTTACAGGACTGCCTTTACAAAAACATATTGTGAATTTTTTTGGAATTCTATGGACAGAAAATCTATAGCAGAGCGCAATCTTAGAAAAGAAATTATTATGGAGAAAACATTCTATTAAAGCAATATTCAAAGTGAAATGGAACTAAATGAACTAAAACAAGGAATTATAGACAACAATCCACTATGAAGATAAAAATAGATAAATAAGAATAGAGGGTACAGACAATAAAAACTCAAATGCAGAAGGTATAAAGCTGTTCACAAAATGCAACAAACTATCTTGAAACTGGAAAGGAAACCACAGGAAACAACCTAAAAGTAAAAATTAAAATTGCAACAAAACAAACAAGATAAAAATCACCTAAGCAAGACAAAAATAAGATGAAAACAAGACAAGAATATCAAGAGGTTTCAATGAATGTACAAATGTGCTTTACACAATTGATGTATGTATGGATTGTGGTAAGAGTTGTATGAGCCCCTAATAAAATGATTTAAAAAAAAAAAGAATATCAAGAGGGCAATCAAGAAACAAAGAAAACACACACAAAAACAATCATGAAAACTAAAACCAGTAACACCATTGATATATATATATATCAAAATTACATAAATTAAACCATATTTATCAATAACAAAACTGAATTCACCAGCTAAACGACAAAGACTAACAGAATGGATTGGAAAAAATCAATCTTTAATATGCTTCTTACCAAAACACACACCTTAGATAAACTAAAAATCAAAGGATGGAAAAAATATATATCAAGTTAACAGCAGCAGTCAAAAGAAAGCTGGAGTAGCAATATGAATCTCAGACAAAGAATACATCAAAGTTAATGTCATAATGAGAAACAGAAGGTCACTATATAATAATGAAAGCTTTCATTGAAAAAGAAGCCATAACTATAATTAATACATTCACACCAAATGAAAGACCATCAAAATATATTAATCAACTTCTTATAAAAATTAAGAGACATATAGATAATACAATACTTGGAGACTTCAATAACTCATTTTCAACTAAAGATTAATAATATGGGAGGGAAATTTCTCAACATAATAAAAGCCATACATGCAGAAACAATAAATATATCGCATCTCACTTAATGGAGAGAAATTGAAGTCATTTCCTCTTCAATCGGGAACTGGACAAGGTTGCCCTTTATCACCACTTTTATTGAATATAGGTCTGGAAGTTTTAGCTAGAGCCAAGAGATACCAAAATGATACTAAAGAATCCACATAGGCAAAGAAAAAAATTAAAATCTCTATTTGAAGATGGCATAATCCTATATACAGAAAACCCCAAATATTCCATTAAAAAACCACCTGAACTAATTTAAAATGTTAGCAGCATAATAGGCTGTAAGATCAATCTACAGAAATCAGTTAGATTCTTGTATATCGATGATTCTAAAAAATGTAGCAAAAGAACAATACCATTTATAACACAATTACACAAAAGATGAAATATTTAGAAATAAATTTTATCAGAGAAACAAAAGACCAGGAAAAGTACAAAACACTCCTTAAAGAAAAAAAAACACACACACAAAAACTCACACCAATAAAACAAGTTCCCATGTTCCTGGAGAGGCAGACTAAACACTGTGAAAATGACAATATTATCACACACACAAAGAAAATTCAACACAGTTCTGACCCAAATCCTACCACAATTCTTCAAAGAAATGGAAAACTAACAACCAACTTTATATGGAAAGGAAACTCAAGATAAATCACCATTAAAAAACAAAAGCAAAGTAGGAGCCTTTCACTCCCAGACTTTAAAAAGTATTATATATATAGCCACAGTAATCAAAACAGCCCAGTGCTGTTACAACAATAGATATGAAGATCAATGAATTAGAATTGAGAACCCAAAACTACAACCAAGTATCTATAAACCAAAACCAAGCTCACTGCCTTCATGTCGATGCTGGCTCATAGGGACCCTGTAGGTCCAGGTAGAACTGCCCTGTGAGTTTCTGACACTGTAACTGTATATAGGTGTAGAATGCCTTTTCTCCCAATGATGCACCTAGGTGGTTTTCAGACACCGAATTTTTTTTTAATTTAAATAATAATGTGTGTATGTGTTTGAGTGCCTTTTTAAAAATCATTTTATTGGGGGTTCTTACAGATATAAGAATCCATAAATCAATTATATCAAGCAAACATATATATGCTGTCATCATCATTTTTAAAATATTATCTTTCTACTTGAGCCCTTATTATCAACTCCTCTTTTTTCCCCTCCTTCCCCCACCCTCCCATGCTCGTGAACTCTTGATAACATATATATAAGTATTTAATATATACATATATATACACACCCCCATATCATATACCATCTGCTATATCCCTTCACCCATGTTTCTGTTATTCATCCTCCTGAGGGGGGCGGTGTTACACATCTATCATTGCTATCAGTTCCCCCTTTGTCCCCTAAACATCTTTCTGGTACTTTTTGCTTTCAGTCAAGATTCATCTAACATCCCTTGTTCCAAGTCCTTTTCTGAACCAGACCAGAACTTCTAGAAATTCCCTATAAATGTACTGCTGCAACTGTTCTTATATAATCTTAAGTAAAATTTTACTTGCATGCAATATCAATGATATCATTCGATAATTTGAGTAATTTCCTCCTCCTCTTTTTATGAAAAAAAATGGGCAAAATAGCCTTTGCAACTAATGGTGCTGGACAATCTGGATCTTCACCTGCAAAAGATGAAATAGGACCCAAACCTCACACCTTGTACGAAAAGGAACTCAAGATGGATCAAAGACCTACATATAAATCACACATCAATTAAAAAATAGGAACAAACTTAAGGACCCTAATGCAAGGCAGAGACAATTACCAAGCACAAAAAGTGGGTGAAGGGAGACGTCGGACAGGGCAAGATATGACAAAATACCCATTTATAAACTATCAAGGGCTCATGCGGGAGGGGGGAGCGGGGAGGGAGGGGGAAAATGAGGACCTAATGTCGGGGGTTTAAATGGAGAGAAAATGTCTTGAGAAACGATGTACAAATGCGCTTTACACAATTGATGTGTGTATGGATTGGGATAACAGTTGTATGAGCCCCTAATAAAATGTTAAAAAAGAAAAAAAGAAAAATACCCACACTAAAGACTTTGTCAAAAAGTCAACAGAGATCCCAGACTGGTGGGGGGGGGGGGGGACTCAGTAATAATACATCAGATACAAGGCTACGCTCCAAAATCTATAGAAAATTACATATTAACAAGAAAAATACAAATAATCCCTTCAAAATGGGCACAAGATGAATAGACAATTTATCTAGGTGGCCAACAACCATATGAAGCAATGTTCACGATCATTAAGCAGTAAGAGAAATACAACTTAAAACAATGAGCTATCACCTCCACCATCACTTTCAGCAAAATTCAATAAAATAGAAAATAATAAATACTGGAGAGGATGTGGAGAGATAGGAAGCTTTTATATTGCTGATGAGACTGTAAAATTGTGCAACTATGGAAATAAATATGGCACGTCCTTCAACAAATGTAAATACAAGTACCTTGTGAACCAGCAAACTCTCCACTGGGTATATACTCTAAAGAAATCATGAATACAACACAGACATTTGCACACCTATGCTTACTGCAGCAATTTCCATAATAGCAAAAACATGGAAACAACCCAAAACCCCAATTTCAGAAGAATTGATAAACAAGCTCTATTACATTCATACTATGGAAGGTTACGCATCGATAAAAAAATTACAACTTTCTTAAAGACAACAAGACACGGGCAAACCTAGAGAACATTATGCTTATTAGCACCCTCAATCTTACAACGATATTTAATAGCACCATTTTTATAAGGAAAAACAAAGAAAAAACATGGTTTATATACCAATGGACAAGACTTTGATGATTACAAGTAAGCCAGTGACAGGGCAGGAACAGTAAGATGGAAGGAAGAGGTTCTTGTGGAGGGAGGGAGGGAGAAACAAAGGATGGGAGGTAGGGAAGAAAAAGAACCTTATATATGGAGTGTTTAACAGGACATTGCTGTGGATTTTGTTTCTTGAGATGGGCTGTGTAAATATTTATAGTATGTTTCTTTAAAAAAATAAATCCCTCCAGATTCCTTATCCCTCAAACCTAATTAGCGATCTGAGAAGCTTTAAAAAAAAAAGAGGAAAATAAAACTGAAATAGACTTGGAGTCTTTTAGTGACAAACAAGTTCATCATACAAATAACTCAACCAAAAAAAAAAAGTGGAAGTTGTCTACCGAATATTAAAATATTATTCAGCCTACAATGATTTTAATGGGTGGTACTGGCACAAGAACAGACAAAAAGATCAATGGAACAATAATAGTAAGTCCAAATACATACCCAGGAATTTTGAGCATTATGACATTTCATATTAGTAGGAAAATGAAAGCTTATTCAACAAATTGTACCAAGAAAATGTATCAGCTGGGAGAAGTGAGGTTGAGATGATTTTTCATTCTTCCAGAATCAGAAAAAAATTTTTTTAAGTTATCTTTTAAAAATTTAGGTAACAGTGTGTATAGAATCTTCCTAGGGAAAAGAATTCTGAGCTTAGGTAGATATACATTTTTAAAAAAACCAGAAAGGGAAGGGTAAACATAAAACATCTGTATGTGAAAACAATACAAGAGAAAAAGGAGAGATATAGAATGCAACTCCTCAAGTGAGACATAAGGAACTTAGAAGGGTTCTAGCAACCGGTCATTAAATACCAGATTAATGTGGATAAATCTTGGCACCATTTTAAAGTGAAATAACCTACAATACACACTTTATAAATAAATCAAAAATTAACTATTTTGTAGAACCCTGGCTATCTAGATCTCTCAGGGACTGTGGCAGTTAAGATTTTATGTCACCTTACACCTGATAAAACTGTAGGGGTAGAGTCTAGCCTATCAATCAGGTCACAGCCTGATGACTCCTCCTTGGGGGTGTAGCCTTTTATAATGAGAGACTAGGAACCTGTTTCTCTCTACTCTACTTCACCTTCCTATACTTGCTCGGATTCTGTGTCTACTTCCAGGCGTGACCCACGTGGGCCTCTGAACCTGAGATCTGTCAGCACTCTGCCATGTTCCCAGCAACCTTGGAGCCACACAACTCTGCACTCACTAACCTGTGATCTCTATGCTTCTTGCTTCACCTTCCTCCTGCAGAGGCCTGCAGCTACCTGAGTCTAAAGAGGGTTCTGGCTAGCATGGAATCCTTGGAACTGAGCTGGAATGGGCTGGGATGCCTTCTTGATTAAAATTACTCTTTCATATAAAATTATTTCTTATACATGAGTGTTATTGGTTTTGTTTCTCTAGACAACACATACCAACACCACAGATTGATTTAAGATTGCTTTAGAATTCCAACACAATAACCACTTCAGATATGAATCTTTTTTCTACTCATTTTTTTATGCTAATTACCTTTATTATGCTGATAGATACATCCACCTGTATGTCTTAAAGCTACTCTGTGATGGTCTAAAAGTTCTTAATATGGCTCTTCTATCCAAGTCTCTGTAACTCCCACCAAATGATTGGGTAGGATTATGCAAATGAAGAGTATAACACTAATAAAGGGAATCTGGATGAGCTATCTCAGAAACACGAAGAGAAATTCCAGAACTATCAAGGAAGAAGAGCCACCAGTGACTCACGTACAAGATGTCTGAAGTGGCGGAACCTGAGACCAGAGGCACAAGTGACTGCAACAGAAGGCATGAGACAGAAACAAAGGAGGCAGACCGAAACCAGAGGCAAGGCAAGGAGACCATGAGACCGAGCAGAACAACAGCGCTGTGACTATGAGACTGTGAGGTAGAGTGGCAGGCCACCTTGCCAATCAGCAGAGGCCAATGGACTACATGGCTGAAAAGCTGACAAGTGAGAGAAATGGCTGCTAGCTGAGGAGAGGTACTGCTATGGATCAATGACTCTATTGTTAATGTTTTCTGATCCGGACTTGCAGTAGCCTGTTAACTTTCCTAATAAATGTCCCTAATAGGGAGTATGGTCTGTGTGTTTTGTTTGGCTATTGCAATGTACCATCAAACCCAACAGCAAATAATGAGTGTGTATTAGAATAGGGTAAAAGGATGAACTTGAAGGTATGTCTGACCTCTGCCTCATGACAATAGGCCTTGGAGTAATGAGGAGTTGGATTCTCCTACTCCTTCATATCTCTAACTTACATGTACAAAGCCCCATCTCTGCTGACCCACCTCTTCCCTAAATCCCTCCTCCACTCTTTCCCATCTCAGTAAAAGACACAACCATCCACCCTGTAGGACAAAGGAAAATCCTCCAAGCTATGGATGATGACACGTTTCCCTAGAGTTCACACACGTTCATTCCATAGGAACCTCTAACTGCACAAGATTCTCAAAACCATCCACTTCCATCCCCATTTCTGTCACACTAATGCAGCAGCTACCTCCATCTTCACCTGAGCTACCTCCCTTAGGTTTCCGTTTCCCTACAATCCAGTCTGCACATGTTGGGTAGAATTAACTTTTAAAACATATACTGAGATCTGAGCCTCATACCTTTCATCTTTTAAGAGAAAAAGGGCAGAGAGGGAGCAACCTGACCATTACCAAGAAAGAAAAGTCAGGAATGGAGTATGTCCTTTGGCACTGAGGTCCTTGTACGGAGCACTTCCTACACCCAGGAGAAAAGTGATGCTAAGACATGTGTACCTGTTCAAGGAATGCTGGGCCCATAGATGTTGAAAGGCAACAAGGACCTCTTCCTACACCCAGGAGAAAATTGATGCTAAGACATGTGTACCTATGCTGGACCTCCCACCATGAGCTATCTCAGAAACACGAAGAGAAATTCCAGAACTATCAAGGAAGAAGAGCCACCAGTGACTCACGTACAAGATGTCAGAGAGCCCTCCCCTAAATCTAGTGCCCCAAATTAGGAATTCAAGACTTCTAAATTATGAGAATAAATGTATGCTTATTGGAATGCACACACACACACACACACACACACACACACACACACACGCATCACTTCACAAACCCCTAGATGGCTTCTAATTCACTTAGAACAAAATTCCATGACACCAGATGCCATCATTCCCTTGTCGTCTTCCTTTTATCAGCCTTCTTCAGGTTCCTTCCAGGTGGTTCATGCAAGGGATTCCCCTAGACTTGCATTTCCATCAATAATAGTCACAAAGCCAGTTACTCATGACTCAGATCTCAGCCCACGTGTTGCCTTCTGTGACGTTTCCAGCCACCTAATTCAGAAAGGACTTCAACCTTACGGTACTCATCACCTTTTAATGCCTGCCCTTCCCAAGAGAGCGGACGCTCCAGGAAAATAGTACTTAATTGAGAGTCTGGGTCCAGGAGGCCATGCATGTTATTTACCGAACAAAGGATGAGTCCTCAATGTATTTGAACATTTTCATGAAACAGGATCCCTCATATGAACTCAAGAGCTATGATATTTACTCAGGGTCTCTTGAGTTACCACTCTGTATTTTGTTTTGTCCGATTTTAAAAATGTTTCTAGCCTATAGTCGGTTGTCACTGCACAGTTAGCATATCTTGATGCCCTTCCCCACTTCATGATCAGTTTAGAAAATAAAAGTAGTGGTGAGGGAGCCGGTACATCATTGAAATGCAGTCACTTTAGTCAGAGCCAACTCAGAAGCATTTAACAATTTTAGTACAGACAGAACTATCTTCCAAATATTTTCCGCTTTTACAACTTCTCAGAATCTCGATCACTAAGAAAAAGTTGCTGGGTGGCTGGCTTTGGTTACTAGTCCCTAGAGAGTCTTGCATGTGTCAATATCCTGCCATAAAAGCGCCTGAGTGACTAATTTAAGTCTCCTCTAGCCATATGCTAAGCAATGTGTTTTGTATAAAATTATATACTGAGTTTTTTGTTTTATTTTGTATAAGGCAAGGAATCATTTGCCTTTTAGAAAGAATGCTGAACTGTGCATAAAATCTCCGACATAAAAGCCAAATGTGGACTTTGGCCTGAAGTGTGAAACAAAATGGTAAGTCCCTCATCTCGATTCAGACTGTGCTTGCGCTCCCTACTTGAGCCGTCGCCTCCACTAGAAGCCTTCTGGACACAGAGCTGACAAACTGCACAGGCTCCCATTATTCTGACTTAAGGCCAGAGATAAAACAGAAGGGACTAGAGAAAGTGGATGGAAAATAGTAAAATACACTATTTCCTGCTGAGCCTTTCTTTCTTTCTCAGAAAGGCAAAGGCAGCATAAAGAAGGGAGGGGTAGGAAAGAGAGATAACAGGGCAAATTTCCAACTTCCCCTAATTCAGTGGTGCTCAACCTTCCTAATACCGACCCTTTCCACCTCATGTTGTGGTGACTCCCCCAACCATAAAATTCTTTCCGTTGCTACTTCATAACTGTAATTTTGCTACTGTTATGAATCGGGCAACCCCTGTGAAAGGGTCGTTTGACGCCCCCCCACTCCCCCGGACCCCCGCCCCAAAGAGGATGTGACCCATAGGTTGAGAACCGCTGCCCTTTGTGGGTATTAAAAAAAAAAAACAGAGAGACAAAACCCTGCATCTACAATGGATATATGTATGGATTGTGATGAGTTGTATAAGCCCCCAGTAAAATGATTTTAAAAAAAAGAGACAGAGCTAGGCTTTATGAGTTTTTCAAAATCCTTCCAGCTATAAATTAGCTTCGTAGTTAATGTCTCTACTAATTCAACTGAAAATTAAAGACAAAAAATCTATATAAATACTATAATGAATGTTGATATAATAATAAATATAAGAATGAATACTAAAGTCAATATTTTAAAAATGAATGTTTAATGTTAAAATGAGTAAATATGAAATAAATGCTAACAAGAAATAATTTTTTCTAAAACAAGATGAAGTAGGAAATGTGAAAACGTTGCCAAAATAAATGCATGAAATGTTGGCTTTAGGCAAATATCACTTTCTGAGTATGAAATAGTACTCTTTTTGACATAACATTTTTTAAGTACTGCTGGTATGATAGGAACCCTACCAATTTGTATAAACGGAATGTATATTTATTAAAATGTATTTGCTTAGGGGGAGAAGGTAGAAAGTCACAAAATCTGTTACTGGAACAAACCGGTAAATTATTCCCTCATTAACTGTTTTCATTCAAATGTGAATTTTCTTTCAAAATCATGCTGTAAAAAAGTTATATGACACTCTCTACTTGTGATATAGGTAGCTGTCTAGTCAAGAGTACAATACACATCAAACCCCAGATATTCATGAGCAAAAACTGATCTGCTTTCCAAAATGCTGCATTAGTCTGTCTTCACACTACCAATTCTTTCCGTCACTCAGGACCCTTCCTGGAAAAACTCAGGCTCTAACCGCAAGCAAGATCCTACAGAAAGTATGCAGGAATATGAGGAATGCACAGAAAGGGAGTCATTCCCTCTTGCTCTTCCATTCCACTTCCTTTCTCAGCTCTTTGAGTTGAGCCTAACCTTAGAGGGGGAGGAGAACAGATAGGATTTTCCTCTCACATCTTTTATGCATGCTAATTTACACCAAAGGAGCCCTGGTGGTGTAGTGGGCTACATGCTTAGCTGCTAGTCCCAAGGTCAGAGGTTCAAATCTACCAGTCTCTCCACTCATGAAAAAATAAGGTTGTCTACTGTCATAAAGTCTCAGAACACAGGAACTCAGGAAGTTCCATCCTGTCCTTTAAGGCAGTGGAAATTAACTCAGTAGCAGTAAAGTGTTTTTTTGCCCTTTTTTTAAAATTTACACCAGAATTGGATTTAAGAGTTAAAGCTATACATTTAAAGCAAAAGCTATAGTTTATTCTGTTTCAACGGCTTTAAAAGTTTATTCCCAAAAAGCTTCCCTCGACTGATTTGTTGTGTGGTGGGATGAGTCTGAAACCTTATCAGTACAGTTAACTGACTTTGTAATTCACTCATATAAGGTTTCCATCAACTCCCTTTACTGCATCTATACCCCCACTTCTCTTCTACTTCAAATTCCCACCACTATGGATCTGGCTCTAAACACACTTGTCAGTCTAAAACCATCTACCTTCTACTTCAACTAGCATGATCTCAGTCACTATAAATGACTAACATGGCCAACTGAAGCAGTTACTGGATAACATGCAGACATTAGACAGCCAATTAACAGAAAATGCAGCCTTGCACTCTCAGTCACCTATGAGTCAGAAGCGGGTTTTTTCCCAAAGGTTCTCTTTTCACCCAAGTCAAGAATCTGAAACTGCTGTGGGCACCCCTTTTCATTGACACAGTAACTCAAACAGTGAAATATAAATGTATGACACAGAAGGGCATCAGCCGGATAACCGTGACTTCAGCTTTTCAGGAGAGCTTTAGTGGTATCGTGCATTAAGCACTGGGCTGCTAACCATAAGGGTGGAATGGGTCAAACTGACTAGCTGCTCCAAGTGATGAAGATGTTTTCTGCACCTGAAGATTGCCGGCTTAGCAACCTTTTGGGACAGTTCTACCCTGTCCTATAAAGTCACTATGAATCAACTCAATGGCTATGGGTTTTAGTTTTCAAAGAGCCCTGATGGTGCAGAAGGTTAAACACTGGGCTGGTAACGGAAATGTGAGTGGTTTGAACACCACCCCACCCCCACCCCCGTTACTCTGCTGAAGAAAGATGAAGTGTCTGCTTCTGTAAAGATTTACGGCCCTGGAAACCCTATGAAGCAGTTAGTTCTACTCTGTCCTATAGGGTTGCCAGAGGGTTTTAGGTTGGCTTTTCAAGGAGGACAGCAGGAATTTCAGAAAACTAAATACACCTACTCCTCACTTATCAACCATCTCATTATCTGACATTTTTAAATAACAACAGTCATTGAATCTATTATCTGACTACTCTGCACACTAATAAAGTGGAGGGCACTGCAGCAGAGTGTCCCCTCCTTCAGGAAAACCTCCACACAGCCTCTGAATAGACTACCCTATCCACAACCTCTGCTCCCTCCTACCAACCAAACTCAAACCACTATCTTTGGGGACTCACAGGGACCCTGGAGGGCAGGGCAGAACTGCCCCTGTGAGTTTCAGACACATTAACTCTCATGGGAGTAGAAAGCCTCATCTTTCTCCTGAATAAAGGCTTGTGATTTCAAACGGCTGACCTTAAGGTTAGCAGCTCAATGCATAGCCCAGTACACCACCAGACTCTAGATGCAGCACAAGGCTGGCTTTAAAGCAGGCCTTTTCTATGGCCACAGCCTCCAGAAGCCAGAAGGTGCCTATTCTGTATTCCCAGCTCCTCTGTGGCCTGAGGCCCTGCAGCTAAAACACTGCCAAGGGGTAGAAAGGAAGGAAATAAAGAGGCATCTAACAAGGTATTTGGAAGGAATACTTTTGCGTTTAAAGACACATCAATGTGCGCTTAATTGGGCCTGAAGCCTTGCTTCAGTGGAACTGGTAGGCTCCCAGTGGCTTCACAGAAGCCCCAAGCTTCAGTGACTTGTGTCTGAAGAGAGCGTGCTCTGCCCTGTGAGATTGTGAACTCAGGGCTTGCAAGGGTGAGAGTGGGGTCCTGAAGTTGGCTGGTGAGGGAAGCTTTAACCTAGCCAAGGAGGTAGGTAGCTAAGCCGTGAGCCCTCCAGTCACAATGCATGGCTTTATCCAGCTTTGTCTCCCTCAAGACTCCCCGGCAGAATAATCCATTGATGGGCACAACACGGTGATGAGTAAGTACATCAATAAATCTTAACTGCTATTAGTTCTATGATCAAACAAAAAAAATTGGACAGTTTTGCATATCAATCTCATCTCTGGATTGTAACTGTATCAATAACTGAGACGTGGATAACTGTCAGGGTCACCATCGATGATGGGGTAGGTACTATGCTAAGAGTTCCCCAGCAGCCTTTATAATAGGAAACAGGGTTTGGCCTTGGAAAGCTTAAGCAGCTTATAAAAATGTCACACATGGGTTGCCACCCTGGTCTGCCTGCCCCCAAAGCCCACATTGCTTTGAGCATTGTGATCACCGTGCTCACGACTCGGCCTGCCGTGGATGCACCCAATCCCACGGGAAACCTAGGAACCAGGAGTCAGAGAAGCGGGCAAAGGCGCCGCCCGGTGGGATGCTGGGCACTGGAGAAGGTATCCTGCCACAGGGACTCACCTGTAAGCAGCCAAGGCGCGGGTTTGCAGGTATTTCTGGGCGGTCATGACTCCCACGAAGAGAAAGTTACTGTCCTGTGGGCCGCCATCCGGCGCCCGGCCGTGCGGCCCGCGCAGCCCCCCAGGCGAATCGCCGTGCGCCCCACCGGCCAGGGACGCCGCTGCTTGCCGCAGCCGGCAGCCCTCGGGGCTGGCACGGCGCCGCGGGCCTGCTCGCTTCAGCTCGGAAGCGCGAGGCAACACGAGC
>NW_022103904.1:28460133-28464852 GCF_000313985.2 Echinops telfairi | reverse complement strand
CGTCTCCCCCCTGGTTCGGCTGAGCGCGGGCTCTCGTCCTCTTCGTGGCCGGCGCCGCCGCTGCACATGCACATCCTCTGGCTCAGCTCGCCATTGCAACAGGGGCGCCTCACGTCACGCACAGCGCGTTCAGCAGCGGCCCCGACGGCGGGGGAGCCGTGGCCCCTCTCGGGATCCGTCCTCGCCACCTGATTGGAGCAAAAGTGAATGGGGGGCGGTCCACGTGGCCAAAGTTTGACCCAAAAAATTGGAGAAAAAAAAAAAAAAAAGCCCTCTCCCGCGCACGCGGCCCCCGAAGGCCCCGCCCGCCGGTGGCGGAGGCCAGGCCGAGCGCGGAGCGCGGGGCCCGTTACGCGGCTGACGACCACGCCCCCCGGAGCGGCGGCCGCGGCGTCGACGGCCGGCTAGCGGTCCTGTACGGGACGGTCCCGCCGGCGCCCGGCCGCCACGGGAGTTCGAGAGGCCGTTCACGGGTCCCCGAGGGCAACACGGCCACGGGGCCGGCCCGTTCCTGCACGGGGGCTTTGCAAGTGGAATCTGAAGAGCTTTTTTTGTGAAGAAGGAGTTTTTTAGCCACGGAAACCGCAAACGGCTGCCCCAAGCCCCTTCCTCCAGTCTTTCAGATTCACAGTGTATCTTTGTTCTACCTGCAGTTGGGTGTCAGCGTGGACATGGAGCATAAAGATGTTGGGAGTGGTTTGAGACACACATGCTTGGAGAATGAGCCATTAATTGTTACCTGTCATTAATTTCTAAGTAAAGTAATTTTGAAAAAGACATTGAATGTGTAAAGCTGGTACAGCAGTACTAGCATTTAATGATGTCAAAGAAATGGAAGCTAATGCTAATACTTAGATGGTAAGCACTGCTCTTACTGCATTCTCTGTGGGCAGATGGCTAAAAGGCATACTTGAATCTTTATCAATATTAGCATCATCTATTTATCAAAGTGCTGTTGGTTTCTAAAGAAAGGTTTTGCATAGATGCAATTTTATATAACTTCCAGAAGTTTGTAGAAAATGGAATTACAAGATAAAAATTTAAATATAAACTTTATTTCTCAACATAAGTTCCATCAAGATCAAGACATTTGTAAACAATAGTCATTTTATAAGATTAGGAAATAAAACTCAGAAGGAGCCAAGATAGATGCCTAATGATTTCCCAGGAAAGGTCTTGCAAAATGTCCTTGGTTGATAATCAGGAGCAAGAGCATTGTCTTAGTGCCTTCCTAATGCCATGACCCCTTAATACAGTTCCTCATGTTATGGTGACCCTCCCAACAATAAAATTATTCTCATTGCTACTTCATAACTGTAATTTTGCTACTGTTATAAATCGGGCAACCCCTGTGAGCAGGGTCTCAACCCACAGGTTGAGAACTACTGGTCTTAAGGGAAAAGGACTCTAATGCCTTTTTTTTTTTTTTTTTTTTGGCTAAAGTGTTGGCTAACTTTTCAAAACACTCTGATAATAAGCAGCTGTTATCATTCTCTGGCCCTCCAGAAAGTAAACAACAAAATGCCTTCACTCACTAGTATCACGGAAGAGACCCTTTAAGGTAGAAAGCATAGAATCTCATCTTTCATATAGAGTAGTGGGTAGATGAACGGCTATCCATCACCAGGGCTTGAGTATCCCAAAATACTGTTGCCCAAACTTGCTCTTGACTCTTCCACTTTTGTACTGACTGGACCACTTCCCCCTTTGTAGCATTGTTTTGATGGTACTTTGTTTCCAGACTCATACTGGTAAAGCCATATTTTGTCTCCTGTTGTAATTTTTTCAAGAAATGTTTCGGGATCTTGATAATGACAGGAAACTTAGGGATAAAGGGGGTTGTCACCACTGAATTCCTACACTAAAGGAAAACTAGCTAGCCATTCTACAAAAAAGGGCTTGAAAGAAATCAGGCATATATTAGACACCTATGGGAATAATCCAAATCTGGGCATGCACAAATCAGGTCACCTAGGCTCAGGTGAAAGTCAACCTGGGCATGCACACTAGACACCAGCAACATGCATCATACATTCACCTGAACTCAGCCACTAAAAATGGCCAATGTCCTCAACCATGGACCTTCACCCCCACGTGGGAGTAGGAGGGGATAAAAAGCAGAAACTGAGGCCAGGCTCTCTCATCCCAGAGGGCAATGCACACACCATATCAGAACTCGCTCACTCTTCTCTCTCAAAGGATAGTATCTAGCTGTCGAAAGGAAGCCCAGTTATTCAAATTTATACACCAATCATTGAATGATGAAGAAATTGAAGAATTCTAATTTTTTTTGGTCTGAAACTGATCAAACATGCAATCAAATGCATTGAAGTTACTGGCAATTGGAATGTGAAAGTTGGAAACAAAGGAAGGGACAATAGTTGGGAAACATGGCATTGGTGAAAGAAATGAAGTTGGAGATCACATGATAACCTTTTTACAACAACATGAATGGCAATTTTGCACATGGTTTCACCAGATGGAATTCACAGGAACCGAATTGACTATGTCTGTGTGAAAAACAAAAAAGTAATGGCAGTGATAGTATTAACTGTCGAGTTTTTTCTGCCTTATAGTGACCCTATGTGCAATTAGCTCCGTATCCACCGCCACCACCACCACACACACACACACAACCTCCCCTCCTTTCCTGATTTTAAACCATGCATTATTCCTTTGTTCAGGTCCAAGAACTGCCTCTAGGTCCACATTCTGCATTAACACAATTAACTTATGGAATACCTATTTTACTAAATATCATCCAGAGTTTATGACCTCCACAATCAAATGTCTTTGCATAGTCAATAAAACATGTAAACATCTTTGTGGTATTCCCTACTTTCAGCCCAGACTCATACTAGTAAAGTAGAGAATAACCTTAAAGTAGAGAACAACCTTTGTGTCATATCTGCTTCTGAATCTGACTTGAATTTCTGGCAGCTACCTGTTGATGCACTGCTGTAAATAACTATTGTTAAATTATCTTCAAAGTTTTAATTGCATGTTGTGATAGGTAGGTTTATTGTGCCAACCTGGCCAATGAACGCATGTGGGATTAATTGAAGGGTAAAGAGAGAAATGGCTCAGGAAGCCTCGCCTTCAGGGTCCTTGCTCTTTGATAATCAGACCAGTGTGCGGCTGCCTTGGCTGGTTCTCTGCCTCAACTTGCGAGCTACACTACCTGTGGAACACACAACCCGTGGACTTTGTCACTGTAGTTTGAGGTTCCTTCAAGACCTGCTTTGCCACATTACTGGAGTATACATCACTTGAGCTGGAGACAGTCAGACCCTGTCTGTCATCTGGCTGACTATTGCTGACCTGCCTTACTGTTTGTTGCTTGTGGTCAGATTGCCTGAATTGCTCTACAGAAGACTCAGCTGTCTGCTTCCTTGACTTGCACCCAGCAACCCTCAAGACTTGAAGGACTGTCAGTGTATTAGCTGTCTCAGAATCTCAGAAGCACATCTCAAGTACCAAATAACAGACCTAAATGTTTCTGCATGTACTACAAAGAAAAGCCTTATTCTCTAGTAATAGAGCTGACATTACTGAGAACCAGGTCCAGAGTCTTATCATGTGAGTGGCTGAATTACAACATCAGCTGAATTGCAGGTCCAGAGCAGTGTCTGATACTAAGGTGAGGGCATTGATAGGAAAAAGTTGGGACACTGACATATGGGATGTGTCATGTGGGCTGATGATCCAGAAGAGGGAAATATTGAGTCCCTAGAAATGATTAAGCCACCCCAGTCAATAAATCCACCCCTCCCAGGCTGTGGAGAGACAGGAACTCTCATCCACTGCTGGTGGACGTGTAAGTATGTACAGCCACTATGGAAATCGATCTGGCGATATCTAAAACGGATGGAAATTGAGTACCATACGACCCAGCAATCCCCCTACTGGGCATCTACACAGAAGAGGCAAGAAACAAACCAAAGCCCAATGTTCTGTGCTTCAATGTTCATTGCGGCACAGTTCACAATTGACAGGAGTTGGAAACACCCAAATTTCCATCAACTGACAAGTGGATTAAAAAGCTGTGGTATATACATACAATGGAGTACTACGCCACACTAAAAAGCAGTGATGATCGTATGAAGCACATCGCTGCATGGGAAGAACTGGAGGAAATCATGCTAAGGGAAGTAAGCCAAGTGCAAAAGAACAAGTACAACATGAGTCCGCTGAGGTAAGCTTTTAAAAAAAAAATGCAAAAGGGGCAAAGGGAAAAAGCGACTGTATGCAAATATTCCTGGGGTAAGGACCGGGTAGTATGGCAGGGACCAGACCAAATACAGGGATACATATGTTCGCCAACTAAAAAGGAGGCGGGGAAAGGAAAAATAAATAAATACTAATAATATAGAAATGGGTAGTGGGGGCACAGGGCACTAACCCACCCAAGGGAAGGGTATTGTTTATATCTTCACAGGGGATGAGGAACCAGACCTCAACCCGGTGCTCCAAGATGTGAATGCAACAATGCCAGCATGGAGTAGGGAAGCAGTGGAGAGGTCTGAGGGGCCGGCCCCAATCTCAACTACTACGTGAGCACCTGCCCCTTCCCCCAGAAGAATTTGTTTCAAAGGACGACCCTAAATCTGCAGCTCCGGGAGAGGGACCTTTCTGAAAGGAGCACACGGGAGCAGATGAAGGGGGAGGAGGAGAGAGTGGAGCACATCCTGGCCTACCAGGCCTTGAGGATGATGTTCC
>NW_022103904.1:28450332-28458745 GCF_000313985.2 Echinops telfairi | reverse complement strand
ACACTCCATTGTTAAATGGAAGTGGTAAATACGAGTGGGCCAAAGCAGGACCTGAAGGGACAAGTAAGCTGCATGAATAAGTGGCCCAAATGCCTACAACCTCCACTCCTGTTATAGTACCTTCCTTCTCACAGTCTGCACCTATGGCCTCCTGGGGAGTTCCTTATGCTAATTTAACTGAAGAACAGAAAAGTCATGCTTGGTTTACAGATGGCTCTGCACGATATGCAGGTGCCACTCATAAGTGGACAGCGGCAGCACTACAGCCCCTTTCTGGGAACTCCCTAAAGTGGTGAAGGGGAATCCTCCCAATGGGCAGAACTTCGAGCAGTGCACCTGGCCGTTCAGTTTTCCTGCAAGGAAAAATGACCAGATGTGAGACTGTATACTGATTCATGGTCTGTGGCTAATGGCTTGGCTGGATGGTGAGGGAATTGGAAGGGACATGATTGGAAAATTGGTGACAAGGAGTTGTGGGGAAGAGGTACGTGGATAGACCTCTCTGAATGGGCCAAGAAAGTAAAGATAATCATGTCTCATGTGAACACTCACCAAAGGGTTACCTCTGAAGAGGAGAATTTTAACAATCACGTGGATTAGATGACACGTACTGTGGAGACTGGTCCTCCTCTTTTCTCTGCCACTCCTGTTATCGCCCAATGGGCACATGAACAAAGTGAACATGGTGGCAGAAACCAACATTAAGTCCAAGGTACGGGACCATTCCTTGGGGAGATCAACCGGCAACTTGGTGGCCGGTGGATTACATAGGACCACTTCCGTCATGGAGAGGGCAGTGTTTTGTTCTTACTGGAATAGACACCTACTCTGGATATGGATGTGCCTTCCCTGCATGCAATGCTTCTGCCAAAACTACCATTTGTGGACTTACAGAATGCCTCATCCACCAGCATGGCATCCCACATAGCATTGCTTCAGATCAAGGAACTCACTCCACAGCAAATGCAGTGCAGCTATGGGCCCATGCCCATGGAATCCACTGGTCGTATCATGTTCCTCACCATCCTGAAGCAGCTGGCTTGATAGAAAAATGGAATGGACTCCTAAAGACACAATTATGGGGCCAACTAGGTGGTAACAACTTGTGGGGCTGGGGCAATGTTCTCCATGAAGCTGTAAGCGCTCTAAACCAGTGGCCAGTATATGGTGCTGTGTCTCCAATAGCCAGAATTCATGGGTCCAGGAACCAAGGGGTGGAAGTTGGAGTGGCAGCACTCACTATTACTCCTAGTGATCCACTTGCAGCATTTTTGCTTCCTGTCATCAGCCCTATGCACAGGCCTAGAGGTTCTGGTCCTGAAGGAAGGAACTCTCTCACCCAGAAACACAGCACGGATTCCACTGAACTGGTAGCTGAGAATGCCCCGTGGCCACTTTGGGCTTCTCATGCCTTTGGATCAACAGGTCAGGAAGGGTGTCACTGTACTGAGTGGTGTGATTGATCCTGATTACCAAGGAGAAATTGGACTGGTGCTACATAATGGAGGTAGAGAAGAATATGTCTTGAATCCAGGAGATCCCATAGGCCGACTCTTAGTGCTACTATGCTCTGTGATTAAAGTAAATGGTAAATTACAGCAACCCAATCCTGACAGGACTTATAATGACCCAGACCCCTCAGGAATGAAGGTCTGGGTCACCCCACCAGACAAAAAACCACAGCCAGCTGAGGTGCTTGCTGAGGGCAAAGGTAATACAGAATGGGTAGTAGAAGAAGGTAACTCTACCTATCAGTTACAAACACGTGATCAATTGCAAAAGTGAGGTTTGTGATTGTCAGTTTATTTTCTTTATATGTTCTGATTAAATATCTTTCTTTTGCTCATGTATGATGTATCATATACAATTTTCATTTATAGGTGTGATAGATGTTTGATGTTAAGTATAAGTATGATTTCATTAATGGCTAAAGAATTGTGTACAGGTGCCAAGTTGGAAAGGGGTGGATTGTGATAGGTTGGTTTATTGTACCAACCTGGCCAATGAACACATGAGATTAATTGAAGGGCGGAGAGATAAATGACTCAGCAAGCCTCGCCTTTAGGGTCTCTTGCTCTTTGATGATCAGAGTGGTTCTCTGCCTCAATTTGCGAGCTACACTACCTGTGGGACACCCAACCTGTGGACTGTGTCGCTGTAGATTGAGGTTCTTTCAAGATCTGCTTCACCACGCTACTGGAGTATACATCACTTGAGCTGGAGACTGTCGGACTCTGTATCTAGCTGACTGTTGGTGATCTGCCTTGCTGTTTGTTGCCTGTGGCCAGATAGCCTGAATTGCTCTACAGAGGACTCAGCTGTCTGCTTCCTTGACTTGCAACCAGTGGCCCTCAAGACTTGAAGGACTGCCAGTGTATTAACTGTCTCATGGAAGTGAGTTGCACTGAGCCATTTGTATTGCTCTATAGACTAATTAGTAGTTTATTTCTTATTTTGTATATATCCATCTATATAAATACATGTAAAACCATGTGTCCTTGTTTTGTTTCCCAAGGAACCCTGTCTAGCATACATGTGATGTTAATGATATCCTTCAATAATTTCTGCACTCTGTTTGGTCGTCTTTCTTAGGAATGAACACAAATATGGATTTCTTCCAGTCAGTTGGCCAAGTAGCTATCTTCCAAATGTCTTGTCATAGATGAGTGTTTCCAGCTTGTTGAAACATTTCCATTGGTCTTCTGTCAATTCCTGGAACCTTGTTTTTCATTAATGCCTTGAGAGCACCTTGAGTTTCTTCCTTCAGTATCATTTGGTCCTGGTCATATGCTACCTCCTGAAATGGTGGGATATCAACTACTTCTTTTTGGTACAGTGACTCTGTGTCTTCTTTCCATCTTTCTACATCATTCAATATTTTGCCCATAAGCTCTTTCAATATTGCAACTTGAGGCTTGAATTTTCTCTTGAGTTTTCAGACATGCTGCACCTGTTCTTCCATTTTGGTTTTCTCACGTTAGTTCTTTGCACATTTCATTATAATACTTTGTCTTCTTCAGCTACGCTTTGAAGTATCCTGTTCAGTTCTTTGACTACATGATTTCCACCAAGTGCCTCAGACAACCTATGATTACGAGCAAATTTCAGAGTTTTCATCTCATCAAGGTCTTCCTCTTTTTCACCACACCTCTGCTTACCAAGCATGATGTGCTGCAAGGATGGTCTCTCCTTATAATATGTCCAAATTACCCTAGAAGAAGGCTTTCCATCTTGACTTCAAATGAACATTCTGACTGCACTTCTTCCCAGACACATTTGTTTGTTCTTCTGGCAGTCTACAAAATTCTTTTCCAGCACCATAATTCAAATCCTAATTCAAATTCAGTCTTCCTTATTCCGTGTCCAACTTTCCCATGCATAAGAGGCGATTGAAAATACTTGGCTTGGGTGAGGCACACTCTCGTCCTCTGGAAGACATCCTTGCTCTTCAACACTTTAAAGAGCTCTTCTGTGGCAGATTTGCCCAATGCACTTTAATTTGTTGACTGCTGTTTCCATGAGCATCAAGAAATACATCCATCAGGGTCAAATCATTTCACCATACTTACTCAATTTGTATGTTGGGCAACTAATCCCAGAAGCTAGGCTATATGGTGAAGACAGCGCATCAAGATTGGAGGAAGGCTTATTAGCAACCTGCATTATCCAGATGCCCATGGAAAAGAACCTCATGTTTGTGAAGTAGAGCAGTCAGCGGAAAAGAGGAAGACTGTCAAGGAGATGGAGTCACACCATGGCTACAACAATGAGCCCAAATTTAGGAATGTTTGTGTTTGTGGTGTAGGACCAGACAGTATTTTCTTCTGTTGTCTATAGGGTTGCTATGAGTCAGAACTGATTCAACAGCACCTAATAACAACAAGGACAAATGCTTTGTGCTTGGAAATTCCCTAGTTCCTAGTGCCCTTTAGCTCCTATGGGCTGCAAGCTCATCTGCAGCCTCAAAGGTAGTGTTTCTTTCATAAGGACAAAAGAATGCTTTTCCTCCATAAAGGAGATCTTGTACCATTGGACAGTAGGTAATATGAGATAGGTTAAGATTTTTAAAAATCATTTTATTGGCGGCTCATACAACTCTCATCACAATCCATACATCCATCCGTTGTGTCAAGCACATTTGTACATTTGTTACCATCATAATTCTCAAAACATTTTCTTTCTACTTGAGCCCTAGATAGGTTAAGACTTTCCAGAACAAAATGAGGAGAAATTCTTCCTTCTAGGCCAGAGGAGTGTGAGAACAAGAAGAGAGACACTGGGGTCTTGTATTAGTCTTCTGGGAGCACAAGAATTTCCTGGGAAGATGAAATGAGGTGGAATGGTAACTGGATGATGATGAGGCAGACAGCACTAGTGAGGGTTTCAAGTGTCCCAGCCAGAGGCCAGGAGAGACTTAGGTCAGAAAGTAGAGCTGTATGTGGAGGCTTCACAGCCAAGGGCAAAGACCTGGAATCAAGGACTTCAGTGGTACCCTGAGGTCCAAAAGGCACAATAGGCCTACTAGTAATACTGTGGAGACCCATCCAGAGTCTAGATACACTGGCCACTTCATATAAAGCAAGCCCATAGAAGCAAGGATCCAGGAAGGACAGGCCTGAGTCAGTACTATTTGCCCCCAATACACACAGAGCAGCTTCTTTCCTTAAATTCCCTATTCCTTCTTTTTCTTTTTTAAGATAGACAAAATTGGTTGTTCTACAAGAGTTCCAACCAATTGGCCTGTGATCTTCCTGCATTCGCTTCATTGCATGTGTTTCGTGAGTCTGAAGAGGACTTTATAGATTGGTAATTGGACATATGGGCTAATATCGGACTTATGGACTTGATCTGGACCGGGCTAGGATGTTTTCTCAATATTCAATTGCTCTTGTATATAAGCCTCTTTCTTATACACATATGCATGTCTATGAATTTATTTCTCTAGTCTACCCAGACTAACACTGAGGGGGGGAGAGGAGGAGGAAAAAAAGAGAAGCTATACCAAGGGCTTAAACAGAAAGAAAATATTTTGAATTGATGATAGCATATGTATAAATGTGCTTGATACAATTGATGTATGGATTGTTATAAGAGCTGTAAAAGCCCCATTAAAATGATTTATTTTTTTTAATTACTTGGTACAACTTGGCTTGGCCTTTTCTTGCCAATGTAGTTTTCAATTTTCTTAAAACCTCTTCATAATAAGCCACAGTGATCATTCTGTGTCCTCAGAAAATCTTTAAAAATTATCCCTTTGGGGATCCAAAACACAGTTTCCAGAACCGTCTGACTTACTTCTCTGCCTTGAATTTAACTGGTCCTGCAGATTCCCTGGGATCTGTTTTGATTGGACCTATTTCTTAAAGACACCCTAATGAAAGTAAGGCCAGTGTATTACTAAAAAAACAAAAAACTGTCTGACATCTGCTAACTTCAGAGACATGTTTAAACATGCTTTTTTGAAATTAACTGGAACTGTAGAGTGATACTGTGTTAGGCCAGGTTGACTAGAGAAACAAATCCAGGGACAGTCATATATGTTTAAGGAAAAGCTTTATATCAAAGAGTAATTGTATATCATGAAAACATCCCAGCCTGATCTAGATAAAGCCCGTAAGTCCTATACTAGTCCATAAATCCCTCTTCAAACTCACGCAGCTAACATCCAATGATGCAGAAAGATCACAGGCCAGTGGGGGCAAAGCCATGTAGATTGAATGGCAGTGGGCGCATCTCCAGGGCTCTGGCTGTCTGCCATCAACATGACTCCAAGTGACTCATCAATCGGAAGGTGAAGCAGAGAGGGGTGGGGCGGTTCCCAAGATCCTACTTATGAGAAGGCCATGCCCACAAGGAGATACCATCAGGCTTTGAGGCTAGATTCCATTCCTTCACTCTATTTACCAAGTTGACACAAATTATGTAACTACCACAGGTACTCTGTGACTTACCTCATAATTCAGTGATGAGGGAACATGCTACGTCAGGAGTCAGAGGTCCAGAAGCCTGAGTTCTGCACGGATTCCCACCAGAACAAGTTCTGTCCTCTCTCTCAGTCTCACGTTCTATATCTCTAAATTGATCTTCCCATCGGAGAGAGAGTATCCAAGTTTCCTCCTTTATGATTCTAGACTATAGTGTCACATAAACACACATGAAAGCTAGGACATCTAACTTTCTTCTCTAATAAAATGATTCCTCAAAAAAAATTTTTTTAATAAAATGATTCCTCTACTTCATGCCATTAAAATCCATCTCTGCTTACAGAACTATGTTCTCACAAATTGCAACTTTGTTTCCACCTTCTTTAGGTTGTTTTTTCTGTGGCTAATACATTGTATACCTGTTACAGGTATAACATTTCATATACTTTCAGCAATTTTTTGGAAACCCTTAGAAATATTTCAATTGCCTGTTGCCTTAAACAACAGACCTGGCTCCCGGCAAAGGCATCTTAAAGATGTAGCTCCTGGTCCCAGAGCTAAAACAGGGGCCCTATAAAAAGTGGCTATCATTTTTTAACAGCCTTTAAAAAGGTCGACTTTAAGAAATGACAATTGCCAAGTAGAGAGATGATTATCCATCCTTTCAGAAAATCTGTAATGACCACTTTACTAATATTACCACTTACCTTGGATTAACTCCAAAAAATTGGGCTTATTATTAATACTGCTTTTTAACTGACCAGCGATGTCCTTGTTAGTTAATTAATTTTGCTCAATATTTCTTTCCATTCGCAGCATTTCTTCCCAGATGTGCATTAGGGCAAATGATTCTGGATTCTAGACATTGGTGAATCAAACTTATTGTGCTAATGACCTTCAGCATCTACTGCTTGGTTGGTTTGCTTATCAGCTGCTTGTTTCTATCAGCTCTCACTCAAATGGATATGTGTGAGAGAAGGCAGAGAGAAGAAATCTAGCATGAAACTCTGTGTACTCTACAGAATGGGACTGTGCTCTTCCTAACAGAGCGTGTTGGTTGCTGCCAGTGCAGGCACTGTTGGGAAACAAACTGCATGATCTTCGGGAACCTCACCACAGAGGTCAGGAACAGTTTGCATCTAGCCTAAGACTTAATCCTTGTGTAGAAGAGAAGTTTACCCTTCCTACTGGTGGCCAAGAGGTGCCATCCATCCTTATAGAGGTCCATGAGCTTTCACAGTGGGGAGTTTGTGGGAATGCCGGCTTCCATTCCGTAAGACACATCCTATAAGAATCCAGATAATGGCCAGCTGGTCCGTGGCTCAACAGCTGAAGATTTAACAGTCTGGTAGACAGTCTTCCAGCAGTGGAAATGCTCCAGATGCTCAGCTCAAACACTCATTGTTTTCCTCAAAGGCTAATTTTTACTCAAAATTGCCTAGGAAAAAATCCAAGCTGCAGAGGAGAATAAAGCTATGAATCAAAGACAGTAGAAATTCTGGTTTATAAGTACACAAAGCATAACACATGGATAAGAAAACATGAACACTGAACAATCCATCCAGTTACTCTGATGGTACAAATGGTTAAGAAGCTGGTAAGTTCAAACTGCTAAGCTTGTGGTTAGCAGCCCAACATACACAAGGGAGTCTATCGCCCAGGATGGAGCAGAGCTTTTGTAGTACGCATTATTCCCACTAGGGGAGCACTGAACAGCTCGCTCTGAGATAGTCCTCCCAGTGGCGTCGCCTGGGAAGGTTCTCTTTGATCACAGTGATTTTTTTTCGTAAAGGCAGTTTTGCTCGAACCTTATTTTTTGTGATGGCTGATTTAAGAGAACAGTGTGCAGCTGTGAAATTTGTTTCCTGCTCAGGAACAATGCCACAGAAACTGTAGTGATGTTGAACATAGCTTACAAGGACAGCGCTATTGGAAAAATTCAAGTGTATGAGTGGTTTTCTCATTTCAAAAGAGGTGAAATGTCAATTGATGACAAACCTTATTCTGGATGTCTGTCAACGCCTTGGACAGACAAAATGTTGACTCATAATCCAGTTGGATTTCATTCCATCAGGTCAGACTGTTAATCAAGATTTTTTTCAATTTAGAGGTTCTGAAAAGATTATGTGCGACAAAAAAAGGCCTGACTTGTGGCAGAAGGGGAACTGGTTTTGCCACTATGAGCACACCGCACGTGCTCATGCAGCCATTTCAGTGCACCAGGGTTTGTTTTTTTTTGCCAAAAAACAACATGCCTGTCTTGCCCCACACACCTTACTCACCTGACCTCACTCCGTGTGACTTCTTTTTGTTTCCATGAATGAAGAGGGACATGAAAGGACAGTGATTTGACAACATAAAAGAGATGAAGAAAAAAATGAGGGAGGTGTTATCAGCCATCCAGACAGATGAGTTTGAAAAATGTTTCCAAGGATGGAATTGCAAAAAAAAAAATGGAATTGCAGATTTGACAAATGTATTAAGTGTAA
>NW_022103904.1:28448256-28450119 GCF_000313985.2 Echinops telfairi | reverse complement strand
AAAATTCCCGTTTTAGTGTGTACCCCTTTGTCTATAATGCACTATGCCACCACGTTGCCTACTCCATTCCTTAGTAGCTGGTTAAAATGAAATTTCAGAGAAATTGAACTTCTGTTTTCCAGTTTTCTTAACATGCCATTGCCAGTGTTCCTTTCCCTTAGAAATATCTTTAAGAGCCTTCTTACATGACCAGAATGCCTACACTTCTTTCAGAAGCTATTTCTCCACTTGTTTTATACTTGTTGCTCCTTGTCCTTTACTTTTGGACCTTCCATAATGCTGTGGACTTGTATCACATCTGTTTTACCCTTATACATATAAAACAGAGAACCGGTTTTTCAAAATCATCTTAGACTACTATAATTCTATTCAACATGCTTAATAAAGGGTTCTTGGACAATGCCAAAATTTTGTGGCAATCCTGCCCTCTTGTGGTATTCCTGTTATGTGAGGGTTTATGAAACTGGAAGTTCTTAGTAATACTCAGTAACATCCCTGGTGACACAGTGGTTAAGAGCTCAGGTGCTAATCAAAAAGTTGGCAGTTCATACCCACCAGCCACTTTAGAGAAGAAAAGATTTGGTGATCTCCCATAAATATTCCAGCCAACTAATTTACTGCTAACAAGTGGATTCCGATTCATAGCAACTTTATAGGGCAGAGTGGAACTGCTTCTTAGGGTTTCTGAGACTAGAAACCTTCATAAGAGCGGATGGTTGCTGGATTCAAGCCATTTAACTTGCAGAGCCCAGTGCTTAATCCACTGTGCCACCAGAGCTCCTTCTATAAACATTATAGGATGTCAAATGAGCAAAGCTGGCAGATTCAAAGATTTCACAAAGAACTCTGATATACCCCATCAGAACCACTTGTATCAACAGAGTTCAATCAGAGAACAGAAAACTTGTCAATTATTTGAAGAGAGAGAAAAAAATTTTAATTGTATGAAGGCATAATTGATTTCCAATAAACAGAGTGTATTTAAACTATAAAATTTGATAAGTTTTGACATAGTATTCATTTGTAAAATCACCACTTTGATTAAGTTCATGAATTTATGTATGTTATGTATCTCATGCCCCTTATTTTCTTTCCTTGCATTCCAAGCCCCATTTCCTCCCGGCAACCACTTACTGTGTTTTGTCACCCTGCACCAGTGTGCAGTTTTTTAGAGTTTTATAGACATGGACTAACATCGTATGTACTCTTTGTCCAACTTCTTTCCCACAGTACAACCATTTAAAAACCCGTCTAGATTGTTGTATGTGTCAATATTTCATTGCATTTTATTGCTGAGTAGTATTCTATGGTATGAAGGAACCGTAATTAGTTTATTCATTTTTTTTTTTTGCTGTTATGGGCATTCTTGTGCAGGTCTTTATATGAACATATGCAGTCAGTTCTTAGGTAAACATCTAAGAGTAGATGGCATGAGCATACAGTATGTGAAAGTTAAACCTTTTTTAAAACTTCCAAACTTTTATATAACTGTGTAAGAATTCCTCCACAGCCTAACCAACACTCGGTATAGTAAGTTCTTTAAATTTCAGTGTTTCTGATAGGTATGTCAGTGCTTGAGAGAGACTGATTTCTCAATGGAAGTGGTTCACATGCTTTTAGAGAGTGGCAAGTTCTCAAATCCATGGACCAGATTAGCGGTTTATTCTGATTTAGGTTGCAGGATCTGATTAACCCAAAACCAACAGGTCAGACAACAGTCTGCCTGTGGTGGGGAGGTCAGATGTGCAGACATTCCCTCCCCTGAAGGCAATCAGTTGCCAGACTGCTGTCTCATCCCACCACAGGGGTGGGCCTGCTCCCTGCCTCTGGGGACAATGGACAGGCTCCTGTAGGAGGAGTTTT
>NW_022103904.1:28442154-28447926 GCF_000313985.2 Echinops telfairi | reverse complement strand
GCTACCATGTAATATGTCTGACTGTATTATTGTATTATCTCTCATGCTCTCGATGACTTTAATATAATGCTTATATATCTCAACCGTACAATTGTGCATTACTGAACCCAGAAGTAGTATTACTGAACCAGTGAGTTCAAGCAGCAGGTGGGGCTGGCACCCCATTCCCCCTCGCCACTTTTAATTTAATACTACAGTCTGCCTGCTGGCTCATAAAAATGCAAGAAACAGCAAATCATCAAATTGCAGGTCAGATGACAAGCTGTGGGCTTATGTCCCAAGAATTGGATGTCAGAGGATGATGAGCCAAATTCAAGATTACGAGAGAGTAAACTTTACCAGCATATCCATATATATTGGATGCAGTCTATACACCTAAGGAAACTTCCCTTTCAATTATTGGCTGCTCACATCAGATCACAAAATGAAGGGAGATTGTGGTAGTTACATAATGTCCTGTCAACTTGAGTGAAGGGGTGGGGTCTAGCCTGTCTAGCCTGCCAATGATGCCTCTGTGTGGGCATGGCCTTCTGCTTAGGATTCTGTGAACTCCTGTCTTCCTCTCTGAAGGTGAGACACACACTCTCCCTGAGAGACATTCCTGTTGATAAGCCATATGGAGATATGCTGATGGAGCCAGGGCCCTGGAGCTGGAGGAGCCATGTGGAGACCGATGCCAGTGCTGAGATGCTTCCAATACCACTGGATCCATAAGACTTTCCACCCACAGGCCTGTGATCTTCCTGCATTCAGCGTCATTCCATATGTTGTGAGAGTCTGAAGAGGTATTTATAGAGTGGTATCAGATATACAGGCTAATATCAGACTTATGGACTTGATCTGGACTGGGCTGCCATGTTTTCTTAATATACAATTTCTCTTTGATATAAAGCTCTTTCTTATACACATATGAGTGTCTATGAATTTGTTTCTCTAGTCAACCCAGACTAACACAGTGATTAAACAGTATCTGTCAAAACCATAGAGCAGTGATTCTCAACCTTCCTAATGCCGTCACCCTTTAATACAGTTTCTCATGTTGTGATGACCCCTCAACAATAAAATTCTTTTTGTTGCTACTTCATAACTGTAATTTTGCTACGGTTATGAATTGTGAAACCCCTGTGAAAGGATCGTTCGACCCCCAAAGGGGCCGTGATCCACAGGTTGAGAACTGCTGCCATAGAGAATCCTGGCCTTGTCAAATTGACACATAAATTTAACTACTATAGTCTACTCCTTGTCAAATTGGCACCTATATGCATTTCCTGAAACCATGTATAATCTCTAAATAAAGGCATATATAAAGTCATACTTCCACCTAACATGCTACAACTATATGCTTACAACTGAAAATGCACTAGCTCCATTTACATTTTATATGTTACAATAAGTAATAGAAATGGGGAGGGAATGAAACAAAATATTTCCTGTCTTTGTTTGAACAATACAAACCCACGTATATGTAGATTGGTTTTTACTGTTGTTACTGTGGATAGCTCAATTTTTGCCAGGAATATGCTTAAAATTCTGTTGTGCTAATCATGTCCACCTGATCAGTTGTCCTTCCAGGTAAGGGAGATGGAAACATGAAGGGATAGTAGTTACTGGAGACAGAAACTGTTCACACAAAGATGACTATCCTCACACAGCTTTTGAAGATACTGAAAACACTTAAGCTCACCACAATATCAACATGAACAGAAAATCTGCATATTAATGGACCCCCACAGTTAAAGTCTGTGTTTTTCAAGGATCAAATGTAAACAGTCATTTGACTTTGACTGTGAAGGAGGTCCTGCATTGTTCAAGGGTCAACTGAACAATCACATACATACACACATAACAAAACAAGAAAGAAATACTAAAAACAGTTAGAATCCTCCTTCCTGCAGCTGGTCATGTGGTATTTAGAACTACCTTATCCCACCACCTATCCCCTTCCCTTCAACAAGCACTTCAGCTGGGAGTGCTTCTTTGCCTAGTCAAATAACCTAAATCTTAATTCCAGAAAGGTCTGGGCCATTAGGAGTCATGTCAGAATTAGTTTACCACTGATTTTAATCACAGGGCCTAGTAGTACTGAGAGACCGCCTAAGAGATTTTGTGTATTCCAGACATACTCTTTTTTACCTCCATTTATGTAACATCAATCTAATTTATCTTTGGTAATTAGAATAAATCACAGTAGATAATGTGGTAACATCCTTCTTTGCCTGTTGATTCAGAAATGCAAAGAGCCCAAAGGAGTCAGGTGGCATTCTTACCTTACAGTTCAATGGAATCCATGCGTGTCTCCTGGTGGGAGCATTTCACCCTTTGAAACTAATACTTCTAGGCCTACGGACCAGAAGGTCACAGAAACAGGAAATAAAAATTTGCTAAGTGGGTCACCAGGGATAATAGTAAGGGTGCCACTCTCATCTGCACTTTGATTACTTGACTCATGAGTTTGTTTGGTAAGACAAATGTCTTACCACTAAGTCTAAGGTCATTGGTACATCTTCCTTCGTAGGTCTAATCACCATAATGTCATCAGTGCAATAGGCCAGTGTGTTATATTGCAAAAGGGAAAGGAGCTTAATTAAGGTGCCTGTAGATTAAATTATGACATAAAGCTAGAGAGTTGAGAGACCTTTGCAGTCAATCAAAGGTGTATAGCTGGCTTTGCCAGCTGAAGGCAAACTGCTGGTGGTCCTTTGACTAGAACCTAGGAAAAGGCACTGGCCAGATCAATAACTGCATACTAGGTACTAGGACATATATTAATTTTCTCAAGCAATTAAATCACATATGGAATAGCAGTTGCAATTGGAGACCACATGATAGAATTTTGCAAGACGAACAATTTGTTCATAGCAAATACCTTTGTTCAGCAACATAAAGGGGGACTTCTTCAGATGAAATACACAGAAATTCAATTGACTACATCTATGGAAAGTGGCAATGGAGAAACGAAATATCAGCAGCTAAAACCAGGTCATGGATGACTGTGAAACAAACCGTTAATTGATGATACGTAAGTTCAGGTTGAAGTGGAAGAAAATTAAAACAAATCCCCAAGAGCCAAGATACAACCTTAAGTCTATCCAACGTGAATTTTGAGAACATCCCAAGAACAGATTTGCTGCATGGAACATTAATGACAGAAAACTTGATGAACTGTAGGAGGACATCGAAAGCATTACACATGAAGAAAGCAAAAGGTAATTAAAAAGACAAGAAAAAAAGAAAAGATCAGCATGGGTATCAGAAGAGACTCAGAAACTTGCCCTTAATCATAGAGTAGCTAAGGCACATGAAAGAAATGAAGTCAATGAGGTGAACAGAAAATGTCAAAGAGCAGGTCGAGAAAATAATGTAAAATATTATAATGAAATGTGCAAAAACCTAAAGTCAAACAACCAAAAAGGAAGAAAACATGATCAGCATATCTTAAACTGAAATAACTCAAGAAAAAAAAATTCAAGCTTCAATTGCAGTTTTGAAAGACACTATGGACAAAATATTGACTGATTCAGGAAGCATCAAAAGAAGATGGAAAGACTAGACAGTTACTGTACCAAAAATAGCTGGTTGACATTCAACCATTTAAGGAGGTAGCATATAACCAAGATGATACTGAAAGAAGAAATTCAAGTTGCACTGAAAGTATTAGCCAAAACAAAGTTCCAGGAATTAATGGAACACCCATTGAAATGCTTCAATAAGCTGCTGGACGCACTTACTCATCTATACCACAAAACTTGGAAGGCAGCTACTTGGCCAACTCCAAAGGTAGGTGACCTAATAGAACGTTCAAATTATAGAGAAGTATCATTGATATTACATGCGAGTACAATTTTGCTGAAGATCATCCAGCAACAGTTGTAGCAGTACATTGACAGGGAGCTGCCACAGGTTCAGGCTGGAATCAAAAGTGGATGTAGAACAAGGAATATAATTGTTGATGTCAGATGGATCTTGGCTGAAAGCAGAGAACCCTAAAAAGATGTTTAAAAATTCCAAACTCACTGCCATCAAGTTAATGCCAACTCACAGTGACTCTCTAGGACAGGACAGAACTGCCCTGTGAGTTTCCAAGACTATAACTGTTTATGAGACTACAAAGCCCTATCTCTTACAGATGTTTTTTACGTGTGTTTTATTGACTACGCTAATACATTTGACTATGTGGATCATAACAAACTATGGCTAGCCTTGAGAAGAATGGGAATTCCAGAGCACTTCATTGTTCTCATGTGGAACCTGTACATGGGTCAAGAGGCAGGTGTGCCAACAGAACAAGGGCATACTGCATGGTTTGAAATCATGAAAGATGTGTTAGGATTGCAATCTCAACCATACTTAGTCAATCTGTACACCTGGCAAGTAATCAGAAAAACTAGATTATATGAAGAAGAATTTGGCACCAGGATTGTCAAATGGCTTATTAACCTGAGATACGCAGATGACACAACCTTGCTTGCTTAAAGTGAGGAGGACTTGAAGCATTTACTGATAAAGATCATGGATTCCGGCCTTCAGTATAGATTACAACTCAGTGTAAAAAAAAAACTAAAATCCTCATAATTGGACCAAGTACTATCATGATAAATGGAGAAAAGATTGAAGTTGTCAAGGGTTTTGTCTTTCTTGTATCCACAATCAATGTTCATGGAAGCAGCACTCAAGAGAACAAAAGATGAGTTGCATTATATAAATCTGCTGCACAAGAACTCTTTAGAGTATTGGAACACAAACATGTTGCTTTGAGGAATAAGGTACCCCTGACCCAAGTTATGGTATTTTTAATTGCCTCATATGCAAGTGAAAATTACATAATGAATAAGAAGACTGAAGAACAATCAATGAGCTTGAACCGTCGTGAAGAATGCTGAAAATACAAACAAAACCAAAAATCCCACTTCCATTGAATTATTGCTGACTCATTGTGACCTCCTGTGGGTTTCTGAGACTGTCATTGTTAACAGGAGCTGAAATCCCAGCCTTTCTCCCTCTAAGCTGCTGGTGGTTTTGAACTTCCGACCATGCAAATTACAGCCCAACATGTAACCACTACACCGCCAGGGTTCCTAGGAAAAAAGTTTGTCTTGGACGCAACACTAGATGGTGAAATTTTGTCTTACATCCTTGGGATATGTTGTGAGGAGAGATCAGTCCCTGGAGAAGAGCATCAGGCTTCGTAGGACAGTACAATGAGCGTGGCTGCAATGATGGGCTCAACCACAGGACAATTGTGAGGATTGCACAGAACTGGACAGTGTTTCAGACTGTTGTGCATAGGGTCATTATGAGGCTGAACCAACCCTACGGTACCTAACAACAATTTGGAAAGGGGTCCCTTTCCTATTTAATGTGGTTTGGTCCTTTCTAGGAAATAATATTTCTGAGTTTTCTATTTGGTTTCATTGATCTATGTATCTATCATTGTTCCAGTACCAGACTTATGTGAATACCTCTTATTTTGTTCTTTTTGACAAGTCCTTTGCCTATTCTGAGCCTCTTCCTTCTCCACTAGTTTTTCCATTTCTTTAAAGAACGAAGCTGGGTTTTGGATCAGAATTGTGTTGTATTTGTAGATTGCTTTAGATAGTATTGACATTTTCACAATATTAAGCCTTCTTCCCATGAATGTAGGATATTCTTTCATTTGTGTAGGTAGGTTTCTCCCTCTGTTTTTGTCTTTTAATGTTTTCTTTGCACAGGTGTTTTGTTTATTTGGTTAGGTTTATCCCTAGGTATTTCATCTCTTGTGTGGCTATTTTTTTT
>NW_022103904.1:28431977-28433632 GCF_000313985.2 Echinops telfairi | reverse complement strand
AATGCAGGAAAATCACAGGCCAGTCGGTGGAAATTCTGGTAGATCCAGTGGTGGTGGAAGCAGCTCAGCACTGGCCTGGGTCTCCATGTGGCTCCTCTAGCTCCAGGGGTCTGGCTGTATCAGCGTAACTCCATGTGACTTTTCAACAAGAAAGTCTCACAGCAAGTGAACCTTTATCTGGCCTCCAGTGAGCTATTTATCTCCATTTGTGTCTCCCACACAAGGTCATTAAACTGCAACCTGATTGACAGGCTAGACTTCACCCCTTCACTCTTAATAGTCTCAAGTTGACACCAGATCATGTAACTGCCATAGCTGGCAATAAAACACAAAATGGTAGATCTTTATTTTCTCCTCTGGCTTCCCCATTTCTATGTGGCAGATATGCCTCTGAGCTCCATCCTTCTTTACCTATTCTGACACCAATCACACCTCCCATGCCATTCTGCAGATATGCAAGGTTCAATAATTTGCTGCAATTGCCACAAAGAACTTAGAGACAATGCAATTAAAAGAGTTTATTAGGGAAGTTAATAGGTTATCACAGTCAGAATCAGCACACAGTAAGGATACAATTATTGGTCTCCTCAGCCAGCAGCAAATTATCTTTCTGGATCTCAGATTCTCAGACAAGGGGTCACTAAGTTGCTTTCCAGTTCTCATTCTCCTGACCAACTTGCCCCTTGTTCTTTGCCTCCATAGGCCTGGAAGCCAGCCCACCTGTCATCTCTGTCAAATAGTGCCATAGTCTCAAGCCAGATGAGAAGGTAGCCCATACCCTCAGCACTACTCTTTTGAGTCTCTGTGCCAGAGTCTATGATGCATTTGGTCTCAATAGCCTCCACCATTTCAGACCAAGATCTATTTTTTTTAAATGAGCAAGTGAGGTGTCAATAACCTTAATTTTATTTATTTTAAAAAATTTATTGGGGGCTCATACAACTCTTATCACAATCCACTGTCAAGCACATTTGTACATTTGTTGCCATCCTCATTTCAAAAAATTTGCTTTCTACCTGAGCCTTTGGTATCAGCTCCTCACTTTTTCTCCTCCCTCCCTTATGAACCCTTGATAATTTATAAATTATTATTTTGTCATGTCTTACACTGCCCAACATCTTTCACCAAATTTTCGGTTGTCTGTCCCCCAGGAAGGGGGTTATATGTAGATCCTTGTAATCAGTTCCCCCTTTCTACTCCACTTTCCCTCCACTCTCCTGGTATTGCCATTCTCACCACTGTCCTGAGGGCTTCATCTGTCCTGGATTCCCTGTGTTTCCAGTTCCTACCTGTAACTTCTTGTCTAGCCGGACTTGTAAGATAAAATTGGGATTGTGATAGTGGGGGGAAAGAAGTATTAAAGAACTATAAGAAAGTTGTATGTTTCTTTTTTAAAAATCATTTTATTGGGGCTAATACAATTCTTATAACACTCCACGCATGCATCAATTGTGTAAAGCACACATACATTCGTTGCCCTCATCATTCTCAAAACACTCGCATTCCGCTTGGGCTCCCAGAATCAGCTCATTTTTCTACCCCCTCCCTCATGAACCCTTGATAATTTATAAATTATTTTATCATACCTTACACTGTCCGACGTCTCCCTTCACCCACTTTTCTGTTGTCCATCCCCCAGGGAGGAGGTTATATGT
>NW_022103904.1:28428531-28430722 GCF_000313985.2 Echinops telfairi | reverse complement strand
GGAACCATTGGTCCCATTGTTTGTTTTCTCCTCTAGATTGTTTTCCCGCCTATCTTATCTCGATAGACCTGCAGAGATAATAATATGCACAAAAACAAGACAGAGCAAAACAAAGCAACAAAAGAAAACAAAACGACCAAAAAAAGGTCTGTTTGTTGACCTTTAGGAATGTTTTCCAGTCGAGTTTGATGGGGTGCCACGCCAGCCCCAAAATCTATTTTTGGTATTCCCACTGGACTTCGTTTCTCTGTTCCCCTTGCTGTTGTGTTGCATGTCCTTAGTGTTTCGCCTTGGTGTGGTGGGGTCAGATCAGGCGCAATTCCCACAGTATCTCCATTGTTGTCTCCTGAAGGGCTATGTGGGTCAGTGAGGGATGTCCTGTCTCAGTGAGGCTTGCTATATGGTCTTCTCTGTGCATTGGCTGCTCTGAGCAGATATCATCCTCAAAGCTTGGTGGGTCAGAATGTGCTCCACTTTCTCTTCCTCCCGCTTCATTCGCTCCTGTGTGCTCTGATCAGACATGTCCCTTTCCCTGAGCTGTAGATTTAGTGCTGTCCTCTGAAGTAAATTCTTGGGGGAGGGGGCGCTGTCCACATAGTTGGGATTGGGGCCGGCCCCTCAGAACTCTCTACTGGTTTCCTGCTTCATGCCAGTATGTTGCATTCACATCTTGGAGCACCAGATTGGAAAGACCAAGATCTTGTTATGCGCTTTTCCAAAGTCCTTGGGATTTCTTCTCTGCTGCTTCAAAAATGGCTCATCTGAAAAGCCAGGATAATAGTAGGAAATTTGATCCAGTCCATTAGTGGTACACATACCCTATTTGCATAGTCCCAATCATTTGGTAGGAGTTACAGAGATTTTGGTAGAAGAGCCATATTAAAAAACTTCACTCTACCACATAGCTTTTGCCCTGGTGGTATACTAGCAACTTGTTAGGGTGTTAACTGTAAGGTCTGCAGTCTGAATCACCACCCACTCCACAGGAGAAAGAGGAGGCTTAGTCTTGGAAACTCACTGGTGCAGATCTGCTCTGTCCTATAGAGTCGCTATGAATCAATTTCATTCATAGCCATTGAGATTGAAATAGGAGAGCAGGACTTCCCTCCTGTAGTTACTGCCATCTTCTCCAGGCTTGTTACATGGCAGCCATATTCCCTGAGCCTGTTTAAAGAGTTTTCTATTGACTTGATCATTTTCTTTTACTTGGTTCTATTTAAATTTTATAACCCTGTTGGTTTTAGTGTTAAGTATGTACTGTTTCTGGAAATGTGTCAATTTATCCTAGGTTTTCAACTTGTATAGAGTACAGCTCTTCACAGTATTGTTATTTTCATTGTTGTTTCATTTGGATGTGTTGTGATTTCACCCATTAATTTTTCATGTTACTTGCATCTTCAACCTTTTCTTTTAGATTTGTCTGTGGTTTATCAACTTTATTAATCCTTTCAAAGAACTTCCTGGTCTTATTTTTTTAAATACTTTTATTAGGAGTTCTTACATCGCTTATCACAATCCATACATTCCTACAGTGTGTCAAGCACATTTGCACATATGCTGCCATCATCATTTTCAAAGCATTGTCTTCCCACTTGAGACCCTGATATCCACTCCACATTTCTTCTCCCTCCCTTCCCTGCCTACTTTCCCTCAGGAACCCTTGATAAGTTAGATTATTTTTTCCATATCTTACATTGTCCTCTGTTGCCCCTCACCCACTTTTCCATTATTTGTCCCCCTGGGAGGGGGTTATATATCAATCCTTGTGATTGGTTTCCCCTTTCTCCCCCCACCATCCCCTAATCCTCCTGGTATCTCTACTCCCCTTGTTGGTCCTGAGGGGTTTATCTATACTGGAGTCCCTGTGTTGCAGGCTCTTATCTGTAGCAGTGTGCATGTTCTGGTCTAATCCGATTTGTACTCTCTTAACACAAGAACACTTTGTTCTAACAATCATGCATTCTGTGATGCTCACCTTCCGCATGGACAAAATGGGTGCATAAACAAAGGTGGTGAAGAAAGCTGATGGTGCTCGGCTATCAAAAGATATAGTGTGGGAGGGGGGGAAATGAGGAGCTGATACCAAGGGCTCAAGTGGAAAGCAAAGTTTTGAGAATGATGAGGGCAACAAATGTACAAATGTGCTTGACATAATGGATGTATATATGGATTGTGATAAAAGTTGTATGAG
>NW_022103904.1:28418085-28428165 GCF_000313985.2 Echinops telfairi | reverse complement strand
ATGAAACACACAACTTTCCTCTAGTTCTTTGGTGCTTCCTTCCCCAAACTATCATGACCTCAATTCTAGTCTTATTTTTTATCATTTTAATTTCATTTATTTTTGCTCTAATTTTTATTTTCCTAGGGTAAACTGTATGCCATTTTATGGTTCTTTTTATAACTGTTGGAGATGTTAGGTTAAGGTGTTTGTTCTGGGTTTTTCCTCTTTAATGTTATGTTTATTGCTATAAATTGCCCTCTGAGTACTGCTTCTACTCTTAAACTCAAGAAATATTAAAAATCAGTTTGTTTCCACATATTTACCTGCTTTTCTTACTTTTGATTTTTAGTTTTATATCATTGTGGTGTGAGGCGATGCTTTTTGTAGTCTTGATATTTTAAGATTTGCTGAAACTTGATTTATGGTCTAACAATAAATTTATCCTGGAGAATGTTCCATGAGACTAGGAAAGAATATCTATGTTGCCGAGTGTTCTTCATGTCTAAGACGTGAAGTTGTTTGGTTCTTGCAGTTTTTGTTGAGTTTCTAGTTCTGACCTTTTTCCAAAGTGGTGTATTACAATGTCCTGCTATTATTAGAAAGTTATCTATCTCTATTTTCAACTCTCTTAAAGTGTAATTTTATGCAATTTGATGCCTTTTCATTGGATACATAAATATTATGGCTATGTCCTCTTGTTCAATTGACCATTTTAATCATTATACAAGGGGGTACACCCCCCAAAAAAGGGAAAAAAGTTCCGCTGGGTGGAGCTTTTGTAGTATGCTTTTTTCCCACTAGGCGAGCATGAAGCAACTCACTCTGAGTTAGTGCACTCAATAGTGTGGCCTGGGGAAGTTCTCTCTGATCACAGTGAATTTTTCTGTAAAAGCCAAAGTTTTGCTTGAACCTCATTTTTTGTGATGGTTTATTTCAGAGAACAGCATGTGGCTCTGAAATTTTTGTTTCCTGCTTGGGAAAAATGCCACAGAAACTGTGATGTTGAGCACAGTTCAAGGACAGCGCTAAGGGGAAAACTCAAGTGTACGCGTGGTTTTCTTGTTTCAAAATATTGAAATGTCAATTGATGACAAACCTCATTCTAGATGGCCGTCAACTTCCCAAAGGGAAGAAAAAGTCGACAAAATTAGTGTACCTGTGCTCAAACACCGATGACAACCCATTCAAGAGATGGGAAAGATATCTGGACTGTCCTGGAGCTCAATTCAGTGAAATTTCATGGAAGACTTGGGAATGAGAAGGGTCACTATGAAATTTGAGCCTCAAGTTCTGACTGACCAGGAAAAAGAGCATCCAGTGGAAATATGCTGTGCTTTGAAAGAACAGCTCTTAAGTGGCCCAGACTTTCTCTCCAAGGTGCTATTCTTATGACCTCGAAAACAAACATCAATCAAGCCAATGGAAGATTCCATTGTCACCTCAACCAAAAAAAGGTCAAGTGAAACCACAGGTCAAGATGATGTTCATTTGTTTTTTTGATGTGATAGTGCATTTGGAGTTGGTTTCACTAGGTCAGGCTATTAATCAAGCTTTATACTTAGAGGTTCTGAAAAGATTGCTTAACAGTGTGTGACCAAAAAGGCCTGATTTGTGGCAGACGAGGGACTGGTTTTGCCACCACGACAATGCACCTACTCACACAGCCTTCTCAGCATGCCAGCTTTTGGCAAAAAAAAAAAAAAAATAGCATGCCTCTCTTGCCCTATGCACCTCACCTGACCTCACTCTGTGACTTGTTTTTGTTTCTGCAAATGCAGAGAGACACGAAATGACAGCCATTTAACAACATAGAAGAGGTGAAGAAAAAATGAGGGAGGTGCTGTCAACCATCCAAACATGATTTTGAAAAATGTTTCCAGTGAAATGGCAGGTTTGATAAAAGTATTAGGTATAATGGAGAGTACTTGGATGGTGATAAGGTTGTTTTGCAAATAAACTTACCATATATACTCGAGTATAAGCCGACCTGAATATCAGCTGAGGCACCTAATTTTACCACAAAAACTGCATTAAAAATGTGCTGGGAAAACTCAGCTTATACACGAGTATACATGGTAAATACATAGTTTTGGGAAAAAATTCTAAGATTTTTTTGGGTATCCCCTCATAGAATGTCCCTATGATCTGGAATTTATTTAACGGCAGTGGGTTTGAAGAACCAATCATATTTTGAGTGTCTTCTAACACTAGGGGCTCATTTTAAAGCACTGTATCACACAATGCCTGCTGCTATTCATAAGCTTGGCTTTCAGTGGTTAATTCCTCAGAAATAATAGATGGCTCATTGCTTCATTCTATTCTCTTTTTAGGTCCACTCAAACCTGTTCACCATAGGTGACCCTGCAAATACTTGAAATGTGTGTGGCTTAGCTTCCAGCAACACAGCAACATGCAAATCACCATAATGTGACAAACTGACAGACAGATGAGTATGGCCTTCCTATCTTAGAATCCTGTAGTTCACTGCAATGGCTTACAGACTTCATAAACTTACAAACATATGGCTTATGTGGCTGTACAGGTTGGTAAGTCCCAAATTTATGGTTCAGGCATCAGTCTGGCTGATTCTCCTCACTCACATAGTTGCAAGGGCTAATAAACACAAGCCAGCAAGGCAGATGACACGCTGCTGGCTCACAGGATAGCAGCTCAGACAATATAGGCTCTGGTAAAAGGGGCATCAGGGAAATGGCACTGTTATTGAATCTAATAAGTCCAAATTTATAGGCCAAGTGTCAGTTTGGAGGCATCTTTCAGTCCATGGAGTCATGGAGGCTGATGAACCCAAAGCAATCTAGCAGCTCAAAAGACTGGGGACGATAGCAAATCAGGCCAGGTACTAGGCTGCTGGCTCAAGTCCCAAGAACTGGAGGTCAGCTGAAGAGATCAGGTGCAGGACCCAAAGCAATAGAGTGCATTGCCAAAGCATTCCTACATATTAGATATAAACCACATTCCCAAGGAAACTAAAGCTAGTGGCCTGTCAGACTTTGAGTCACATCTTCTGAGTAAGGCAAATACATCCCTCCCTAATTTTGTCTCATTAACATTTTGGACAACTCACTCCAAAATAGGACAATAACACAAAGACAAATGCTAGGATTTACAACCCATCACAAAATGGGGAATTATGGTTAGAAAGGTCATATTAAGCAATCCAATGCACTGCATATGCAGTGCTGTAAGGAATGAGTAATCAGAGAAGTTGAAGAGACAATGATCTTCCCCCAGAGCCATGAGAGAAACTTTCCTTAATTTGGATTTCAAGCCTCCTAAATTGTGGGGGGAAAAAAAAGAAAGAATTTCTTTGTTAAAGTCACCCACACACTTGTGGTATTTCAGTTAAGACACCAGCATTCCTGGCTTTACACACACACACACACACACACACACACCTCGCTTTAAAGATTTTATTGAGGACATTTGCTCAGTGTTCTAGCATGCTTCTCTACTGTTAAATGTTCTATGTCTAAAATTGATCTCAAACCTTAATATCAGATGAATTTTCTCTCCCCAGATTCTCTTATTTCTTATAGTAATGACAAAAAATCATCCTTGTTCTTCTCCTTGGCTACTCAGATATTTAGAAGCAGGCTCAAGGAAATATTATAACTATAGGAACTGCATTGGGCCTTGGAATTTCACAGGCTCTTTTTGCTCCCTCCTCTCCTTGTCATGTTTTATTACTAACTCCAGGTGCATACATCCTTTATTGTAAGCCACATAAAAGTCTGAACATTTGCAGTATATGGTACATGACTATCTTCCGTTACCACAGGGTGGTTTGTATACTTTATCGGAAGTTCCAGATTTATTCTCAAATTTCTATTAACTTCAATTCTTTCATGTCTAGTGGTGGTAATGTCTCCCTAGTGCTGCTCGCCCTGGGGTTCTATAACATGCCTTTATCAGACCTCTAAGCCCTGCCAACACCTTTTTTTGTAAACACTTCCTTAATAAAACTCTTTTCCAGTAGTCCATTCATGTGCCATCTTTCTATCCATGACCCTGGCTGAATGAAGCCAGGAGCTACACTCTTAAAACAGGATTAGGAGATTGTGCTGCTCAGGGGCAAACGGGAGAGCAAGGAGAAGGAAGTTACTATCCAAGGCAGAATTCAGTAGAGAAAGCCCTGATGGGACTTGCCATTTTTGCAGTTGAAAGGGAGAGATGGATGAAGACAAGTCCAGCCTGATTTTAAGAGTTTCAATCAGTGGAAATGCCAATAAAATGTTCAATCCTGCTTGGTCACTTATGCTAAGGACACTGGAGGGGAATGAGTGGGACCCTGATAAATGAATTGACACAAAGGAGGCAGAGAACTGAACCTCCAAATCACTGGTCTCTGTCCCTAGTCTACCTTCCTCTGCATATATGTCTTTTAAGTTCACACACATGCACAGTCACCATGCAAGCTGATGCAGTTTCTCCTAAGAACCCACTTCAACATTCTTCATTGTCTCCAGACCCCGAAGAGCTTGACCTCAACAAAGTCTAGATGGCGAGTGCAAAGCCTGATGGAAGAGGATACAGTGATGCATTGAAATTGTGGTAGGACCTCGCCTATCCATACTGGCCAGAGCCTGGGGAGAATGCATGGCAGCAGACTGGCTTTAAGCATGCCAAAAGGATGAATTATAAGGTTAGTTTGACCTATACCTATTGAAATTAAATAATTCAGGGTTTGTAACTGTGGTTGGAGCACCTGGAATAGTATTCTTTGCTAGGCTGTCTACCTGGAACAAGGTGGCTTACAGCCTGCACCCCGAGAAGCTGACTTGTATGGACTACACAACTGGACTACCTACAGCTCTTGGGTCATAGATCAGAATGGAGAGTGAACAAAGAGGGGCAGACCAAAGAGACCAACCACAGCTCATTATCACTGAACTGATCTATTCCAAAACATCTACTGAAAATGGCCACAAAGAAAAATCACTATAAAGTTTAAGAAAATGAAAATCACAATTCCCTTCCCTCCCTGTATTTATATCCTTGCAATGTGATTTCACAGTCCATGTCCTATTGAAATGTGGAATCTTTTTCCATCCTTTGATCTTGCTTTGGCCAGTGGCCAGTACTAAAGTGTGAACTGAGCAGAGACTCGAAAAGCTCTGGTACACTGTTCTTAGATTGACCCACCACATAAACAAACCCACGTTAGCCTGCTGAAAGTTAAGGAACAAAGGTTCAGCAAACTGTCAAGACCTGAATGAGGCCCCAATAAAATGATTTTAAAACAAAAACCTTTAAAATGTGTGCCATTTGGCCCTTTGAGAAAAGTTTGCCAAATCTTAAGAAAACTTCAACAAGAACATTAACAAATGAAAAAAAACCAAAAACCAAGAACATTAACAAATGAATTCAGGTGCAAAGAGTAATGGAGGTGATAGCAGCGCTCAGTAACTTCTAAGGGACCTGTGATTCAGCTCTATGCAAGTTCTTCATTCTATTAATTTAGCAACTATTTGCAAGCATCTGATTTTGGCACAGACCTTATGGATGCTGCCCAAGGAGTCAGCTAACATAGAAGATCACGGTAGTCGTTCTCATTTCTAGTGAGTAATAATAAGTAGGGAAATAAGTAATAATAGAAGTAATGAATGATAAAAGCTGTTTAATGTTTGAAAGAAAAATTCAAATTCATAATTAAATTTCAAAAAAGTGCTAAAAATGTTATTTGTGAATTTTTAATATTTAGTGTCCTTTTTACAAAATTCTCTATGTAAAAATAAATATACAGACACAAACCTTATTAATTGTCTTTATCAGTAATCCTCACTGGTGAGTTCACCATTTATAAGGAAGACTTCATTCAACGCAACCTGTCACAGAGACTGTTCTATCAAGAAAGGATTTCTATTTTAAAGGTCATCACTGTCTCTCAAAATTGTTAATCATCTGGAAAACTTTATATCCCGGCTAGCAAATCACTTGGAACTCAATGAAGGTAGTCCTCATTAAGAAGACTGACCACTGGCCTAATGCCTAGTGGCACTGTTTATATCTTTTGCTGATTTTACCCTTAAATATGCAAATACAGGTTAGAACAGAAAGAACCCCCACCTTTCTGTGACTAGTCACTGTGAAAAGTATGCGTAAGGCAATTGACTTGAAGGCTCGATACTAATGTCAGATGACACTAGTAAGATGCTTAGCCTCATCCGCCAGAGGATGGACCTCTTCGCCCAGGTCTCCAGGAGCATGTGCCACCTCCTTCCCCAGACAGAGGGTTGTAACCTGGGACAACAGAAAGGGAGCATTTACCTACATAAAAACTGGGAATATTTATATCAAAAACAAAATTATCAGCTCAACATGCAAAGCACTGCAAAGATATGAATTCTAGATTCAAGTAAGTTTTTACAAAATGTTTCTTTTTTTTTTTTTTTTCCAGAATATTGATTACAGTTTGAATTGACGTCAGTGGAAAGAAAACAAGCAATTCAGCTTCTTAGTTCCAACTTCTCCAAACACACAATACTCCCCGCCTCTCACCACCACCAAAAGTCTGCAAATGCCTGGATTAAAGTGCATGAGGGCCCCTATTGTAGTGCTTACTAGAATGGAAACGCAAATAAGGGTAGTTCAAGCTACAAAGTATGGAAAAACATTAAATAAGTCGCCATTTTGATCATACCAGGTGATCAGTGTTCTTTCTATTCCCCACTTAAGGTTCTCAAAGCTGTGAACTGTCATCTGGGAAGTTGACTCTGAGCTACTGCCATCAGGTTGACTGCCACTCGTGGCAACCCTGCTGCTCCTACGGTTTCCAAGAAGAAGCCCGCATGGGAGCAGAAAGCCCGTGCTCCTCCGGCAGCTCTTAACATCTACACCTTAAATGAGGCCTGATGTTGCTTCTGACTTGCTCCTGGAACAGTATCTGTCAAAGCCAAAGAGCAGTGGTTCTCAACCTTCCTAATGCCTTTAATAAATACAGTTCCTCATGTTGTGGTGACCCCCCCAACCATAAAATGATTTTCGTTGTTACTTCATAATTTTAATTTTGCTACTGTTATGAATCAGGTGACCCCTGTGAAAGGGCTGTTTGACCCTCAAAGGGATAGTGACCCACAGGTTGAGAACTGCTGCTCTAGAAACTTTGAGTAATGGCTCTCTGAGCCTCACTGTCCTTATTTGTAAATAGGGTTAATTCCATTCCAGTCTGTCTCAGCACTGTGGGGAATACTGACGGGTGCTGTGCAAAAAAAGTTTCAAAACTCTTGCTTTGATAACAGACTTCCAGTAAGAGAAGGCCTTCCAGCAGCCACATTAACCAGACTGATAGACCGAGACGGCTCTCTACGACGTCATACAAGAGGCTATGCCCCTGCCTCTGCAGTATTTCCCTGCAGAAATTCTCTCCCTAGTGGAAAATAAAAGGGCTTCTGCCTAGATTGGTTTCTACAAAGTATCTTGGAATTACTCTGTGTTCTTCCTCCTCTAGATTAATTCGCAATGCCTGACCAGAATAATTAAGAATTACTTTTTTCATTTCTCTGTGTTTCAATTATGCCAAAGGGATTCATAAACCCCCTTGGTGGGATGAAGAGAGCCCCAGTCAGTCTTACCAATGCATCACCTGGAGGGTGTGAGTAGAGCTGCATGGAGACTAAGCTAAGAGGGAGCATTTGCCCAGTTGTCCTTGAGAAAACTGTTTGCAGGAAGTAAGAAAGTTCTGACACTCATCTGTAAAATGGGTACACAACCTTGTCCTACTAATCTCTCAGTATACACTGCCCTTGTGGGCTCAAGTGAAAACACAAAACTACAAATCCAACTGCTCAAAGGATGGCCTGAGTGCCTCATAGGTGCTTCACATCTAGCTCCTTTACTTAGTCACCACAGGCCTAGAGCTAGGAATTGTTTGCAATTTAAACAAACAACACAAAATCTGGTTTTAAGTATAAAGCTTAGTTTAAGTTCACTGTGTCCTGTAACTGAATACTCAGAATCCTTTCACAGTAGTGGTCATATGGCACTTACCACCTCGGCGCAAGGGCTTTCTCTCGGGCTTGTGTTTGGGGGGGACTGATGACGTGGAAGGCACAGAGTGGTCTTCTTCCTATTAACACACACAGTCTTAATGACCTATTTTAAACACTCTATTCTAAAAATCAGTTACTTAAACTGTCAAACAGGACCTCGTCCACAGCACCTGAGGCCTTCTGACACTTCCTTTGTAGCTTTTTCCTTCCTGCATGCTGTCCCACTTTACAATCTTCAGTCTTCTTTTCTCCTCTTCCAGCTGAAAAAGATTTCACACGGTACATAATCCACACAGCTGCAATCACCCTTAAAGAAAATGCTCATAGTGGAAATTTAATTTAAATGTCCACCAAAATGAACCTTCACCTGCATTGCCTTTTCCTCAACTAATGACTTGTGAACTAATGGCATGGGTTTAGTAGGCAAACAGAGCCTTTATTTTGTATACTACCAACGAAAGCCAATAGTGTCATGAAAAAGAGATGTAGTTCTAAAAGTCAATGAGGGAGACGGGGAGGAATTTTCCTCAGATGTTTTTAATAATGTGGTAGAAAAACTGCCTTGCAACAAGTGAGTATACGTTCTGGTCCCCTTTGTCTATAACTGTTTGTGCCACCTAGGAGTCAATGAATCCCCCTGCTGCTCAGGGCTGAGGACCAGATAATAACTTTAAAGTGCTTTACAAAGTCAAGTGCCGAGCTCTCAGGAATATGGCCACCATATTATAAGCACAGGAAGATACCCTTAACAACTACCAAAAAGGGTTCACTGGAAGAATAACCTGGACTTCCTGGCAGTGAGAAGCTCTTAGCACAAGCTGTATCTGTGAGCCCTGTTCCTCTTAGGCACGGCCAATTCTCCCAAGCCCCTGAGGAAACCCAGCCCGTCAAACCGCAAATGCATTGGCGTCTGAGGGCCGTGGTGGACAGCAGACCACGTGGATAGCTTGGTGCAGATGTGATCGGTAAAGCTCTTCACATTTCACCACCACCCTCACCTACCTGCTTCGTTGTCTGGTGCCCTAGGGCCATCATGCCCCACCTCCCCACCACAATAACACACCAAGGGAGCAGGAATTCCCACCCACAAGCCAGCTTTATTTATTTTCTTCATCTTTTTTGTATCTTTGTCCTATTATAATAAATTCATTCTTTCATTTTACCTACTCTTCCCCTACTTTCTCTTCTGGTGTCCCTTTCTCTTATCATTTGATCCCACCTTTGACCCATTTTTAAATTGTTTGGGGTTTTTTTGTTTCAGTTTTTAATATTTCCTCATTTCTTTGAAGTTTTCCTATGCTTTGTCTAGTCACTTGTTGGTTTTTTGTTGCATGGCTGAGGGGAGGGGGGAGTGGTAATGGGGAGCTAACAGGGAGTATGAGAAGAAAATATTCTGTTTGGATGGCTGACAGCACCTTCATCATTTTGTTCCCACCTCTTCTAAGTGGTCAAACTGCTGTCCTTTCATGTCCCTCTGTATTCATGGTAACAAAAAGAAGTCGCATGGACTGAGGTCAGTGAGTAAGGTGCGTGGGGCAAAAGAGGCATACTGTTTTTTTGCCAAAAACTGGTGCACTGAGATGGCTGCAGGAGCAGGTGCATTGTCGTGGTAGCAAAACCAGTCCACCTGGCACAAATTAGGCCATTTTTGTTGCACACTGTTACACAATCTTTTCAGAAACTCTAAATCGAAAGCCTGATTAACAGTCTGACCTGGTGGAACCAACTCCAAATGCACTATGAGTCAACATTATTTTCGTCCGTTCGGGAAGTTGACAGATGTCCAGAACAAGGTTTGTCATCAATCGACATTTCACCTTTTTGAAACAAGAAAACCACTCACGTACACTTGTGTTTTTTCCATAGCACTATCCTTGTAAGGTGTGTTCAACATCACAACAGTTTCTGCAGCATTGTTCCCAAGCAGGAAACAAAATTTCACAGCTGCACACTATTCTCTGAAATCGGCCATCACAAAAAACAAGGTTTGAGTGGAACTGCTTTTACAAAAAAAAAATTCACTGTGAGCAAAGAGAACCTTCCCAGGTCATGCCACTGGGTGCAGGTTGCTCGATGCTGACCTAGTGGG
>NW_022103904.1:28411107-28417984 GCF_000313985.2 Echinops telfairi | reverse complement strand
AGAGCTAAAATACAATCTTGAATCTATCCCCCCTGAATTGTGAGACCATCTCAAGTACAGATTTGCTGCACTGAACACTAATGACAGAAGACCTGGTGAGCTGTGGAAGACATCAGCAATTATCATTCATGAAGAAAGCAAAAGGTCATTAAAAATACAAGAAATAAAGGAAAGGTCAAAGTGGATGTCAGAAGACACATTGAAATGTGTTCTTAATCGTAAAGTATCTAAAATAAATGGAAGAAATGATAAAGTCAAAGAGGTGAATAAAAATTTTCAAAATTGATGTACAGATTTTTCTGGGCAAAATATTGAATGATGCAGGAAGCACAAAGGAAGATAGAAAGTACCCAAAGGACCTGTGGACATTCAACCATTTTATGAGGTAGTATATGAGCAAGAACCAATGAAGGAAGTTCAAACTGCACTGAAAGCATTAGCCAAAAATAAGGCTCCAGGAAGTGATAAGATATTCACTGAAATGTTTCAACAAGCTGATGAAGCACTGATAGCATTTACTCATCTATGCCTAGAAATTTGGAAGACAGCTACTTAACCAACTGACTGGGAGTGATCCACACTTAAAAATTTTGCTGAAGATCATCCAACAACAGTTGTAGCAATACACTGACAGGAACTGCCAGAAGTTCAGGCAGGATTCAGAAGAGGAAATAGAACATGGGATGTCACTGCTGATGTCAGATGGATCTTGGCTCTAAGCGGAGAATAACAGAAAGATGTTTATTGTGTTTGTTTTATTGACTCTGCCAAGGCATTTGACTATATGAATCATAAACTATGGGAAGAATAGGAATCCCAGAACACTTCACTGTGCTCTTGTGGAATTTACGTAAGTATCAAAAGGGAGTGTGGGAACAGAGCAAGGGAATACTGTGTAGTTTAAAATTGGGAAAGGTGTGCAAGAGCATTATGTCCTTTCACCATACTTATTCAATCTGCATCTGAGTAAATCATCAGAGAAGCTGCATTATATGAAGCATCAAGGATTGCAGCCTTCAGTATGGATTAAAAGTCGATGTAAAGAAGACCAAAATCCTCACAACTGGACCCATAGATAACATTATGATAAACGGAGAAAGGTTTGAAGTTGTCCAGGGATCTTTGTCTTGCTTGGATCCACAACCTATGCTCATGGAAGCAGCAGTTAACGAGAGCAAAAGATGTGTTGTATTGGGCATACCTGCTGCACAAGACCTCTTTAAAATACTGAAAAGTAAGTATGTTGCTTTGAAGAAAAAGTGCCCTTGATCCAAGTCATGGTTATTTTCAATGACCCCAAATACATGTGAACGTTGGGAATTGAATCAGGAAGACTTAAGAATGATGCATTTGGATAATAGTGCTGACAAAGAATATTGGAAGGAGCATGGAGTGCTAAAAGGACAAACCAATCTGTCTTGGAGGAAGTACAGCCAGAGTGCTCCTTAAGGGCAAGGACGGCGAGACTTCATCTTGTAACTTTGCACATGTTGGCAGGAGACAACAGTCCCTGAAGAAGGACATCATGATTGGTAAAGCAGAGTTGCAGCAGAAAAGACATGGATTGATGCACTGCCTACAATAGGACTAAGCAGAGGAACTGTCCTGAGGGTGGCACAGGACCAGACAATGGTTTGTTCGGTTGTGCATAGGGCCCCTAAGGATTGGAACAGATTTGGTGGCACCTAACAACAAATCCTCCCTTCCCCTCCCCCCACACCCCCAAATTCTGCACTCTTCAAGTTACATCACATCAAAATAGCTGTTTTGGCATTCTCAGAGACTCACACTTTGTTTATTTTCATTGAGTTTAGAAAACACACAGAAAAAGTCTAAAAAGGCATGATAAAAAAATAAATGAAATTAAAAGGCAAGATGAAGACTGCAGGGTAGATGCAATGATGTTTGCTAACAAAATTCTCATAGGATAGCACGTCACCCTTGAAGAATGAGGAAGTGCATTGTCAGGAAGGGAAAAAATCCTCAGTACAACGCTCCTGGACTTTTGGTTACTAATGCAGCTTTCAATTTTTTAATCTTTTCATAATAAGCCCCATCTGTGATCATTCTTCATCCTTTGAGAAAATCCCCAAACACAGTTGTTATAACCTTCTGAGCTGACCTTTCTGCTTTGAATCCATCTTCTGACCTTTCTTAAAAGGTCTTGCGATTGTTGTTAAAATGTTTGCTTCACCTAACATCTGTTGTTTTAATGTGGGGCAGCGTTCTCGAAAACTTGTTGCTAAGTCTCCGTCATTTGGGATGACATCTATTAGACTGGTTGATGAAACCATTGTGATCCATAGGGTTTTACTGGCAAACTTTTGGAAGTTAATCATTAGGCCTTATTTACTAGTCCATTGTAATCTGGAAGCTTCACTGAAATCTGCTTAGTCATAGTGACCCCCGACCTCTCCTTATAGTTAGGTGGTGGCTGCATATGAGGTACACACTATCTAGGAACTGAACCTGCATGGAAGGTTCTACTACTGAACCACTAGTGTATTTTAATGGAAAAATACTATGGACTGCATTGTATTCTTCCTTTAAAATTCCCTTTGGGAATAGAGTTCTTTGCCAAAGTTTGAAGTCCAACACTTAATTCCTTGGAGAATCGGGTTATTCTTTATGTTAATAAGACACTATCCTACCAGGGGAGGCTTGTCCTAATTGCTAAATTTTTTAATTTAGATAAAATTGACATATCATAAAATTCAATAGTTCAATCACATTAGCAAGGGTTGTACATTCATGACCACAATCATGATCACAAGGAACATTTTCTTCCTTCTTGTATACATTGCTGTTGACATTGGCCACGCCCTCTTCCATGCCCCCAGGTAATTATCAACTCAGTTCTTGTATTCACAGATCCACCCATCCTGACTTCTCTATAAAGAAAAACATACACATATATGTTGGTGCCATGTCACCATTCATTGGGCATCCTCAAAGCAATAGGTCTGAGCCAAGTCAAAGTCCAAAGACCACCAATTCCCTAAGCTTGGGTTAGCAATCATCTGCTTCCTCACCCACTAGGGCCTTTCATTTTTAAGTTCACGGGAGTATATCAGTTCCTTGGATCTGCTATAAGTTAGTTTAAGGTCAAGTCAGTTTGCTTAGGGGGGTTTCCATTTTGGGTCCTTCTGGTATGTTCTATGGAGGATGTTGTTCACCTCCAAAGAAGAGAGTCTAATGTGTCAGGTGTCTAGCAAGCCTGGGTCGACAGGGGCTGGATAGAAACTAGTCAAAAGTGCCCTGTTAGGAGAAGAATACCAGGAATAATTTCTCCATGGGATCCATATACGTAATCTAAACCTAATCATTTGTGATGGGGCAACAGAGTGGCATAGACATGAAAATAAGCAAGCACCCACAGGGGAAGATAAATGTCACATGAAGATTGCCAAAGAATTGAAGCTAAGGATACAGAATCAGAGAGTGTCAAAGATCTTCCCAACAAACAGCTGGTGCCCTGAATTAGGACTTCTAGTTTCCTGAACTGTGAGAAAATAAATTTCTGTTCTTTAAAGACATCCACTAAGGGTATTTGTGTCACAAGAGACTTTAGGAAAGTAACACAGTGGGACACCAATACCCATGAACACTGAGGACAGCTGTTGGGTCAGCATGACCAAATAAAGTGGGTGTGGTCCTGTTGTGTGCTATTTTCTAAGGGAACCAAGCTGGGCACACCAATCCCTGGGCGGATGACTGTGCAGAAACCAAGAAAGCTACCAGCTGCTGCACTCCACAAAACTCCAGAGGCACATGCAACATGCAAGACAAACGTAGAGCAGATTCTGCTGCTGCCTTAGAGCTGGCCGAGGACTCACTTCTTTGGGGGGACCACACATATTTAGACGGAAACCAGAAAGCTACTTGGGTGACATAGATCTAGTCACAATGGGTGAGTAAGTTGGCCCCACTGAAGAGCAGTACATTCCTTAGGTCAACCTGAAAGGCATCTTTGGGTCTTCCCTGCCCTTCTCTACTACCCACACAATGCCCCTCCTGCCCCACCACCTGCAACCAAGCCAGGAGCCTTTTAAGAAAATCTTTCCAAATTCCACTAACTACTCTACATGATTGTTTTTATATTATACACTCAATTACGGGTTTCATCGCTCTCCTCACTCCTTCAGTTCGCAGTCCAGGTCTTGGTGAGGCACAGAACTTAAAATGGACAAAGGAGCAAGAAGACATGTGTATGCTGGGTACCTGGTAGGATGAGACCTAGACACAATACCCTGTTCTGTAAGACACTATTACCAGCAAATACAAAGACAAAAGGTATCTTTATTCCCCTCCCCGCCAAAAAAACAGTAAGAAACTCCACAAAGGAAGCATGACTAATAAATAAGTGAAAATAATTGCACAATTAGCTGTTCCCAATACATGCCTAATGAGCTTATGTATGCACACATGTATACAAAGATATAATCACACACCTCATCCCATTACTTCTGTGCTCTCTGCCCCATTTTCACTGTAATGTATTCTTCCCTATGAATATACTACTTTTCTTGGTATTACCAATATATACTACATAGGGAGGACTGAAATATCTGTTGAATCTAAAGGAGGTAGTATCCTGTCCTTATAGCTTATAATTAATCCAAGGTGCATACACACACAAAACACAACCACCAGCACTCATACCCACTAAGCTTCAATTCATTAACACCACTTATCCAAACTAAAGCTTCTTACCTGTCTCAGTTTTTCTTTATGCTTTTCAGCTTGAGCATTTAATTCTTCTTGCATTTTTAAACGAGCGGCTGCTAAAGCTTCTTGTCGTTTAACAATAATATCAGGTTCTAAAACATCACGAAAAAATTTGAGATAAAATACTTCATGTAATAAAAAAAACCAACTGAATGTATGTTTTAGAAATACAATAACTATGCAAAAGATAAAAGATGTCTACATGAATAATTCTATATAAGGAAGAGACTATCCTATAGCTATTGCTCTTAGCCCTTTCTAAACAGCAGCAGCATCAAAAACATCTTGAACCCCACTGTCATTTGTAAAGTTATATTTTGTAGTTGGTTGTTGGGTGGTTCGTCAGTAAAATTAGAAACTGGAGAGACCATGGGGTTTCGTGGGTGAGGAAAGAGGCATATTTGAGTGAATTGATTTTCATTAATGATTATTTTTGTGTTATGATGTTTGCTTTTTACCTAATCTCTGTAAGCATCAAACTCAAACTCACTGCCATTGATTTGTTTCTGACTCATAGAGACCCTATTAGACAAGGCAGAAGTGACCTTGAGGGTTTCAAGACTGTAAGTCTCTATATGAGTAAAATGCCAAATCATTCTCCTAAGGAGCAGCCAGTGGTTTCGAACTGCTGACCTGTGGTTTGCAGCCCAACTTGTAGCCACTATACCACCAAGACTCCTACAGTAACTATAGGGGTTTGCTCTATTGCACTGTTATTCTCATGACATTCAACATTTCTTTTGGATCTGTCCTCATAAAATACAACAGCTATCTAGTGGAATGGTTACTCTTTCAGAGAGAATACATTTTTGAAACAGTCAAATGTAATTTGAAACTCAAGTCTAATGAGTAAATTAGTGAAAATCGAAATGAGGATAGAGAGAACTAAGGCTGAGTTTCTCGTTATCCATTCTGGTTCTAGAGGTAACTAGAAAGTTACAGACCCACGAACAGAGCCGCTGACATTTTCATTCTAATCCCTTCTTTAAATGAAAAAGGAGTCCTGGTGGCATTGTTGGATAAATGTTGGACTGCTGATCACAAGGTTGGTGGTTCAAACCCACCAGCCACTCTATGGGAGAAAGATAAGGTTACTTGCTCCTATAAAAGACTGACAGCCTCAGAAACCCCCCATGGAGTCACTAAGAGTAGGACTTGACAGTAAAGGAGGATTTTTTTGTTGGTTTTTGCTGTTGTTGTTTATTAATGAAAAACAAAACAACAGGAAAACTCAGTAAGATATGGTAAGTTCCCATCTCATTAAAATCTACAAAATTAAAAATTATCTATTGTGCATTCAACAAAATCAGAAAGCATAACATTTCAGAAGCATAAAATCATTCTCCACTCCCATTCAAATTAGAATCATGTAATTTTCTCATTCTTAATAGATTAACTTAAATATTTCAAGAATGAGGTTTCTGGGACGCCACCACCTTCCTTTCTGCTCCCAAGGACTTACCCACAACAGTTGTTTCCTGGTCCAGCTGCCTCTGCCTCAAGGCCCTAAATCGGGCAGAAAGCTTCTGAATGACCACGAGGAGGAGGATACAGCTGAAGATGATGTACCAGCCATAGGTGGCCAGCAGGGAACCCACTGAAACGAAAGGCCGTTTTCATGAGACCCGAAAATGATACTACTAATTGACTTCATCATCAAACAAGCCAAGCTCCTCCCCTCCATACCTTCGCATTCTCACAGTGGCCTATGTGGGCAGTTAAAATGTGAAGACGCGCAACACTTCAAAAGTCACTGATAAGGGACTCGTTAAAGTCGGGGGGAACCAGGGAAGTAGGTGGGGCACAGCAGCTAAGTTCTGTCGGCTCTTCTTCAGTCGACAGTTTATCTGAGCCGGTAAGGCAAAAGGTTTTCGACCTAGCGAACCGCGTACAGAAAACGGGGGAATGGGACATGCTGCAGTAGGCGGCTCCACAGACTGCTAGGCGTAGGAAGCAAACGTCAAGGGTCGTGTGACCCAAAGACCTGCAACCCGGAAAGGATTGTGTTGTACAAAGCAGAGGGCCCGCCCGAGGCGGTGCGGCGCCGCCTGGCCAGCTGCCCAGGCCCTGCGGCAGGCGCCCTCGCTCGGCCCAGACGCCGCCAGCGCGGCCGGGCGGGAGGCGCCCAGCGAACATGGCGGTGTGCCGG
>NW_022103904.1:28392383-28410945 GCF_000313985.2 Echinops telfairi | reverse complement strand
CCGCAGCTGCCGCCGCACCCGACACGTCGCCCCAAGCCATCAGCCTTCCGGCCCACTCCTACGTCAGCGGGGCGCGGCCGGACGTGAGGCGCCGTCGGCACAGCCAATCGGCACTGGACTCGACTCCGAAGCTCGGCCTATCGCAAAGGCCATGTGGCCGGTGGGCGGGCTTCTCTGGAGGGGCTGAGAAAGGGGCTGTACAAGATGGGCGTGGAATAAGGACCGCCCCACCCCAGCCCCGAGGCTCCTGGGATCCTCTCCTGGCTGGCCTGTGAGGTCTGGAAAACTGCTGAAACATTTTATTGATTTTTTTTCCTCTTTTTAATTGAGTGGACGTGGAGAGCAAAGAGGTTCCGACCCCTTTGAAACGGCTTGGCCTGGGCACAGGGTGCAGACTCCCAGGCCTTGAGGACTGCAGCCTCAAAGAATAGTAGAGGATGAAATACATCTGCAGCACGCTCCTCCTGATGTTACCTTTCAAGTGAAGACATTGCCCACCGATACGGAACGTTCATCTCCCAACAATCAAAATCTTATCAATGGTTTCAACAGGTGTTACAAGATGTTGCCACAGAGTTTATAACTCGGCATGGCTAATTTCCCCCACCTTCCATTACTCAAATAACGCCGTGTCTGAGGCCTGTCTTAACCACTGGATTTTAAATTGTCAATGGTTTCTTTTCAATTCTGATCTTGTTCTATTCCTCTCTCTTTCTTCTATGGCACTACTAAAGGTATTGAACTCAAAAACAAACCAAACTCACTGCCATCAGTTAAGGGGTCACACAGACACCCCTTGTGGGTTTCTGAGACTGTTTATGAAGTAGAAAGTCCAGTCTTTCTCCCTCCGTGCTACTGTTGATTTCGAACTGCCGACCATACAGATCACAGCCCAACGCCTAACCACACCACCTGGTCTCCTAAGGAATTGGACTAGTTATTTGCTGTGCTTAAGTGCTTATTGCATATCTCTCCCACCTGTGGAAGGAAGCATCATGAGGCAAATGGATATTTGAGAAATCCCAGCTCCCAGGGGACAGCGGGAAGATTCAATAATTATTGTGTGAATGGAGGTAGAAATTAGAAGCCAACTTATTATGCAACAACAGAGGAATGGCTTTTTAAATGGTGACGTTTAGATATTAAAGTATTTGCTGTGTCCTATTAGAAGAGCCCTGGTGGCATCGCGGATTACACATTGGACTGCTAACCATCAGGTCAGCATTTTGAAACCATTAGCCATGCCTTGGGAAAAAAAATGTTTTCTTTTTTTTTTTGTCTTTGTCACGCTTAGGTTTTATTATTCACTGCCATCGTAGATATGGGGATATGGGGAAGAAGGTTCAAACATACACCCTCCCTTCCCACCCTCCTCTCCACGCAGGCCCTCTCCTTTGTGAAGAGAGGTGATGGACGGATGGATGAGACAGTGAGACAGAGACAGAAACAGAGAGACAGACAGACAGACACAAAGAGACAGAGAGAAAGAGACAGAACAAAAGATGTTTTCTACTCCCAAAAACTGCCACTGCCCACAAGGGCAGTTCTACCCTGTCCCTTAGAGTCATGAGTCAGAATCACCTGATGGCAGTAAGTACTTTATTAATTTTTAAAAGTCAAAATGTAACTGTGATTTTTATAAATTAAAAATGGCCTCCTGCCATTGAATTGGTTCAGTAGCTGACCTTGCAGCTTATAGTCTCAGTGACTCCTTGATGTCACAGATATCAAAGACCAAGGACTGTCATCAAGTCTTTACTGATTGTCACCCTATATAGGGTTTCCAAGGCTATGAAAATAAGGGGAGCAAACAGCCTCATCTTCAACTAGTGGGGTAACTAATTCAACGAGTTCAAACTGCTGATCTTTATGATAGCAGCTCTAAGTGAAGACCCACTCTGCCACCAGGGCTCCGTGATTACACCAAAGCGATAAATAGCAACTCAAAAGGGATAAGGCTGGAAGGACTAAAGACCACATGGTAAACCACCAGCTTCCACTGGACCTGAAGGGAAAGAGAGGCATACATTGCAGTAGAAAAGACTTTCTCTACTCATCCTAAAATTTATACTGAATGAGGTTGAACTTCCAAAGCTGCAAAAACGAGGGGACCAAATATTTGAGAACTACTTTGGAAAAAAATCTATGACAGTAGCTGGAATCCAGGCTCTCTTCTAATTTTATTTGAAAATTAGGCTAATATTCGACCTTGAAGGTTGTTTGTTTGTTTGTTTTTGTGGGGGGAGCATTTGAAGTGAACAAACTTGGCTGCGACTCAAAATAAGAGTTAAAAATTAAGAAAAAGATGCCTCCACCACCACCACAGGGAGACACATAACAGAAATATGGGTGACAGAAGATAACGGACAGTGTAAAACACAAAATAGCAATAATAATATATAATTGATCAAGAATTCATGAGGGTGGGAGGGCGGGGGAGTGAGGGGGAAAAAGAGGAGCTGATACCAAGGGCACAAGTAGAAAGGAAATGCTAATGGCAACATTTATACAAATGTACTTAAGACAATTGAATGATGGATTGTTATAAGATTTGTAAGAGCCCCCCAGTAACATGAATAAAAAAAGAATAAGATTGAAAAAATAGTGAGCAATTCCTGACACTCATAATTTTGCCACGCAAAATGGAAACCAGCAATTACACTCATAAAAACAGTACATTTTAAACATCCACAAAAACAAAGTACCTTTGTATACTTCTGGGAACTACAGGTGTGTATGTGTACTATGTACAATATCAATGATGACTAGTATATTCAACAAAAGCCTAAAAACATTTTACAGTGCATGGATGATAGGTCTTCTGTTTGAATTCATAGCATGTTACTGTTCTTATGACTCCATTTATAGAAATTATTTTGTTACTGTTTTAGATTGGATTTTACTTTCAAATCTGTTGTAAACCCTAACCTCTATGCCTGCAGTAATAATCACATTTGGGAGCTGATTGTTTTGTTGTGTTAATTAGGCAGGGTTAATTTTGGGCATATTTTAAGTGAATCTTTTTGATATTTATTACACAAGCAAGCAAAGGAGAGATCAAACCAGTCAACTCACTGCCATAGCGTTGACTCTGACTCAGTCACCCTATAGGAAAGAGTAGAACTGCCCTTGCAGGTTTGTAAGACCTAGTAAGTCTATGGGAATAGAAAGCCTTATCTTTCTTTTGATAAGTGGTTTTGAACTGCTGACCTTGCCGTTAGCAGCCCAACATGTAAAACACTACACCACTAGGGTTCCCAGGAAGCTGAAGGTAAAGAGACAAAGACTTCCTCCAGAGCTAACAAAGAAAAAGAAGTCTCCTCCAGCCAGGGTTCTGAATTCAGATTTCTAGCTTCTTCAAGTGTGAGAAATTGGTTTATTTGTTAAAGCCACCCATGTGGTGATATTTTTGTCATAGCAGCACTAGATGATTAAGACTATTATCATTATCCCTTGAATCAGGGTTCCATCACCTCACTGGCTAGTCCAGAATAATAAAGTTAATTCAATAAGCACTTTGTCCAATATATTCAATAACCTCAGGCTTTATTTGCAAATATAGGACAGAGGGCCCAAGGAACTAGACTGAATGTCACTTCTCCCTGCAACCATGTGGGTAGTGTATTTTCACATTCCTTTGACTTTGAACTTAACGAGATTGATGTTGGTTAATAGCAAGGGAGCAGGAGGAGGAATTTTAAGCATCTAGTTTCCTTCTTGTGCCCCTGCCTAGTCAACTTGTACAAGAACAATAAAATGTGTACAGCTGAACTTCCCTAGTTAATCCATAGATTAACCTGCACTGAAAAACATAGCTAATCATGAAAATAATTAGTAGTGACTGTTTAAATGCAATGTGGGGGTTATATGTTAATATAGCATTACTGTGGCAATGGCTAACTGGTATAGTGCCAAACCTCATCGAGTTACAAAGGTACATGCAAAAAGACTAGGTTAAAAGATCACAAAGATGACCAACAGTATGCCTATGAGTCATTTCTGACTCACAATAATTCTGTGTACAATCACTGTGCCAATCCCTCATTTTCACCCACCCCTTTTCTCCAGGTACTGATGGCTCTTTTGAGAACGTGTCCAAAGTATGTGACATGAAATCTTGCCACCCTCTTTTCTAAGAAGTATTCTCACTGTACTTCTTCCAAGGTAGATTTATTTGATTTTCTGGTAATCCATAGTATATGCACTATTGTTCCCAACACTGTAATTCCATTGTACCAATTCTTCTTCAGTCTTTCTTAACCACTGTCTAGCTTTTGTATGCATATGACGTGATTAAAAATACTATGTCTTGGGTTTAGTTGACTTTAATCCTCAGTGCCCTTTTATTTCAAAGTGACCATTTTTTAAAACTCTTTAAAGAAGTCTATTTCAATCATTATTCATAATACATAGTTTGACTTCTAACTGCTGCTTCAATGGGCATTGATTGTGGCTCCAAATAAAATAAAATTCTTAACCATTTCAATCTTTTCTCCATTTATCATGTTGTTATATATTGGTCTACTTGTTAAGATTTTTGTTTTATATTGAAGTGAAATCCATACTTAAGGCTGTTGTCTATGATCTTCATCAGTATATGCTTCAAATTCTCTTGGTAGATGACATCACAGGCAGAGTACACACAGATGAACTCAGGCATTAAAAGACACACTAGCAGACCTGTCGATTTGCTGCCTACAAGAGACACATCTCAAGATTACAGACAAAAATGGGCTGAGAATCAAAGGCTAGAGAAAAATATACTAAGCAAATGGCAATTCAAAAAAAGCAGGGATTGCAATCCTAATCTAGGACAAAATTGATCTCAAGGTGCAAGTCATAACAAGAGATAAGGGGCACTATATAATACTCAAAGGAACAAGAACCAGGGAGCATAATAAATATATACACGTCCAATGAGACCCGCAAAATTTGTCAAACGTTCCAAAAGACGAGAAAACAAATCATTCTCAGCAATTATAGTAGGTGACTTTAATATACTACTGTCCGAGAAAGAGATCACAGGGAAAGTTTAACAAGGAGGCTACAGATCTAAACATTATGATTAGATGACTTGACCTGATAGATATTTTCGGAGCTCTCCACCCAAATGCAAAAGAAATTCACATTCTTTTCAAGCCCATATGGCACATACACGAACAGACCACCTGCTGGGACGCAAGTCGAATCTGTGTAAATTCAAGCACACAGAAATCACAGACTTCTCTTTCCAACCACTATGCCATAAGGCTGGAAATCAACAAAAGGATGATTAAGAAAACAAAGACAAACAATTGGAGGATGAATAACTATTGCAAAAGGAGTGGATACTGGCTCTGATCAGAGATGAAATTAGAAAGTTTCTAGAAAGAAACTCAAGGTGGATCACAGACCTTAAAGTAAAACCCCAAACTACTAGGACCACCAGAGGGAATTGGGACAAACCTGAGAACTTTGGCACAGGGAATACATACGCTATTGGAAAATAGGGAAGGACCCAAATACAGTGAAGGCACAAATTGACAAGTGGGATATAATAAAAATACCTGTGCACATTGAAAGAATTACCCGAGAGTAGGAAGAGAGCCCACAGACTGGGAAATCATCTTTAGCAATGACACATCAAAAGCCTTATTACTAAATCTACAATATTCTGCTAGCTTCCAAAAAGAAAAACACGAATTGTGCCCTGAGGAGGTGGGCAAAGAACCAAAGAAGTTTCACAAGGGCAGAAATCCAAATGGCCAATAAACATGAGAAAATGTTCCCAATCATTAGCCATAAGAGAAATGCAATTAAAAAAACAACAACTATGATACCACCTAGCACCCTCAAAGATAGCCCAATTCAAAGTATCAGAAAGTAACAAGAGTTGGAGGGACTGTGGTGAGATAGAACCCTCATCCACTGCTGGTAGACCTGTACATTCCTACAGTGTAAGTACAGTCACTATGGAAATATATTTATATTTTAAGTATTAAGGTAGCAAACGGGCATTGGACCTCTGCTCGAGTACTCCCTCAATGCAAGGACACTTTATTTTAAATAGCCAGCATTCTGTGATCACCTCCACAACACAATCACTTTAGACAGTCAGTGTACAGTGAACCCTCGCCACTTCGCGCTTCGACTTCTTCACTCTATCGCGGTTTTTGCGTAACAGCACCCACTGCCTACACCGGCTCCTTCAGAGGAAAAAGACGGCAACCCACCTGTAGAGTACATCCCTTAAGTCATTTCATAGGCTATTGATTACAGTATTTGTAAGAACTATGTATAATAATACTGTATGTGAAATATGTAGTACTGTAAACTAGATGCCATAAATAATATAATAAATAATAAAGGATAATTGTAACGTCCAAAATGGTTTACTGTATTTTCCCTTTTTCGTTTAATAAATTGGGTAATACGAGTGTAATGGTGACTAAAGGGTGTTTTTTCATGTCCTCTATGCTCTAACTACGAAAATATTTGATTTACAAATAAGGAATCCTACTTCGAGGAATTTCATTTATCACGGTAGGGTCTAGAACCGATTAACCGCGATAAACGAGGGTTCACTGTATAAGTAAATGTTGTGAAGAAAGCTGATGGTGCCTAGCCATCTAGCTGAGTGCCTGGAGAAACCAGCTCCTAGTACAATCACTGGGTTCGGTAGGCGCAATTGTATAAAGATAATAAGTAAAGATTATAGTAAAGTTATAGAGAGCATGAGATAAAAAGAAATACATGGAGTCAGACACACTTTATGGTAGCATTGCTCACCTTAGCCCCACTTGGTGGTCCATGTGGAGGGAGAGAGAGGGGAAGTAGGACAGGAAAGGGAACAAGGGAGAGAGGACAGGACAGGAGAGGGGGAAGGGAGGGAGGACTAGGGAGAGAGGGAAACTTTAATGCTTCCCAAGCTTTTATCCTCTTTGGGGACCACAAGCCCCCTAATTACAAGTGAATACAAACATCACAGGAAGGGTTTGTACTATACATTATACAGTAATGAGAGAGGGGGTGGTTTAGGGACATACACACAATAGGAAGAGGAGGGATTGGGGGTATACATGTGACAAGATGGGCAGATCCTAGATTTAGGATGGCAGATTAACTTTGACCTGTTCCTGGGTCTCCATAGGAACCATTATCAGTAGTGTGTAAATCCCTCCTATAGGAACCAAGCTAATGGTTTTAAGCTTAATCCATTGTCTCCAGCAGCAGGGAGCAGGCCCACCTCGATGGTGGGACAAGATAGCAGTCTGGCAGTGATTACAAGGATCTAACCTCCCCCCACAGCTGAGACACAACAAAGCCCACATGGAAGAAGCACACCAGCCTGTATGATCCTGAGGTGTTGTTGACATCAGTTATCAGGCATCAAGACCCGGAACAAAAAATCATAGAATGAGGGGGGAGCGTGGAGTGGAGACCCAAAGTCCATCTGTATACAATTGGACATCCCCTTAAAGGGATCGCAAGGAAATATATGAAACATACAACTTTCCTCTAGTTCTATAATGCATCCTCACCACCCCACTATGATGACCCCAATTCTATCTTACAAATCCAGTTAGACCAGAGCATGTACATTGGTCTAACTGGATTTGTAAGATAGTAAGAGGATTAATAGTTCCTTAGGGGGTGGGAAGTAATGGGGAGCTAATAATAATAATGGGTACAAGATGAAGAAACTGTCCAAAATTAATTATGGTGATGATTGCACAACTCTTTTTTATATATTTAAACCAATGAATTTGTATGATATGTGAATTACATGTCAATAAAACTGCTAAAAAATCCAACTACGGTGATGTAAGAATCTAGTTCTGTGGAGATAGAGATGCTTACTATTATATATACAAAAACCATATCCTTGGGGCATGAAAAATATTTTTCTTTCAGTAAATGATTAAGAATTTAAAAAATAAACATCTCACAAGACTACGTAAGATGCCTCCCCACACTTTTAACTTAAACCACACACAAATGTAAACATCCCACAATGAAACGCAATTTGGTATTACAGTGAATGTCCTTTAATTTTATGTTGTACAATTAAAATACTTTGTTGTAATTTGACTTATGTAGAAAACTTTCATTTAGATTTCAAAATTTACATTACAAAACGACCAGCAATTTTGTGCATTTCATCAATGCTTATGAATTCCACTTCACAGATAGAAATAAGATGATCTCATGTTCAAAAGGAAAGACACTTGTGTTCCAACAGCATTATTCCACATCCTCTATATGTCTAAGCCACACTGCTCAAGACATGTTTGTGATGGTGTCTTCTTCCATCTCCTCTTCACCATTATCAGTGGGTCCTAAAAATAGAAACATAAAAATCAAAGGTCATAGCGATTTTGGATCATTTGTTTGGATAGAACTAGCTACAAAGAAAGCAAAAAGAGCCCTGCTCTCGAATTTATAATCTGGAAATAGCCTTCTTATAGAAATTGGAATATTAGCAACTGTGATGAAGTAAAATTTCTTATTATGGCTCTTCTATCTATGTCTCTCTCTCACCAAATGATTGAGTGGGATCATGTAAATAGGGTGTGTGAAACACTAATAAAAGGAATTAGTCAATTTTAGTTATTACTTCCCTGGCTTTAAGAATGAGCCAACTCAAAAGCAGGAACAAAAAGAATTCCCAGGGCCATCAAGCCACCAGCAGAGCATATTTGAAATTGCTTTCTGAAGTAGCAGAGGCAACAGTGGCCATGAAACAAAGTAAGGCAGTGCTGAGACTATGAGGTGGAGCAGTATGTGGGTTTCTTGACCCAGATCCAGAGGCCAAGGGACCACATGTCTGAGGATGAGACTAAGAGAGACACTACTAGTCTGTTGGCTGAGGAGGTGTTGCTGCGGACATAGGACTATATTCTTAATGACTTCAGATCCTGACTTGTGATAATCTGGTATCTCCCCTAATAAATCCCCATAATTGTGTGCATTATCTGTGAGCTCTGTGTGGCCATTGCAACTGATTATTGAAACCAGCAGAAAAGTATGCCATGAGAGGAATAAAGAAAGAAAGACGGAGCCTTGTAGCAATCGGTCTTGGGCAGATGTGGAGATGGTTTCCCCTTTCTCCTTGTGTATACAGAGAAGGTCAGATATGGCCTCTGTGCCATTCACTCAATAGCATTTGCAGATAATTGTATCTTTTTGTTATACCAGAACTTGAAAAATAGTAGTTTCTTAATGAATCTTTTAACCTAATGAATAATTTGGAAAATACTGATTCCGTGAGTTATGCAAACCTTTACTATGTTGAGCTACTTCATGATACAATATAAAATTAAAACTTCATTGTATCATTAAATCATATTCAATATATATCATTTTATATGTTGACACCCTCAGGAAAGAATAGGTGGTGCTATGCTGCCAATTACCACAGCTGTGGGTAATAAGCTTTCAAAATTATAATTTTTGTTTGAAATCTTGAATTTCACATTAGTTTTCCTTGAAATGACGGCTCATTTCCTTTACACTTAAAATACCTGCTTCTCAAGTGAAATAACTGTACAAGTGTTTTCCACGGAGACAACCTCTAACTTAAATAAACACAAATGCTTGTTTCACATGAATCTCCTATATAACTCATAGTGACACAATATACAACAGAGTGAAACATTGTCCATTAGGTCTTGTACTGTTCACACATTGTTCCTATGTTTGAAGTGACTGGCAGCCACTATGCCAATCCATCTTCTCCAGAGCTTTCCTTCTTTCTGCTCTTCTACTTTACCAAGAATGATGTTCTACCGGGACTGGTCTCTCCCTACATGTCCAAAGTACCTGAGATCATCCTGGCTATATCTTTTCCAAGTCAGATTATTGGTTCTTCTGGAAGTCCACGGTAATTTCAAGGTTATCTGCCAGTCTTCCTTAACACGAAGTTTCACATACATAGGAGGTGATTGAAAATACAGTGGCTTGTGTCAGGTGCATCTTACTCCTCAAAGTAACCTCCCTGATATTCCATTCTCTAAAGAGGTCTTGTGCACCAGATTATCCAATGCAATGTGTTATTTGATCTCCTGACTGCTGCTTCCATGAGCATTGATTGTGGATCCAAGCAAGACGACATCTTGACAACTTAAAACTCTTCTCCATGGATCATATTATTACCTGTTGGTCCAATGTGGGATTTAGGTCTTCTTTACAATGAGTTGTAATCCATACTCAAGGCTGCAGTTCATTTTCATCAGCAAGTGTTTCAAGTCCTTCTTACCTTTGGCTAGCAAGATTGTGTCATCTGCTTATCTCAAGTTCTTAATAAGCCTCCTTATCTTGATGCTGAATTCTTCTCCATATAACCCAGCTTCTCTGATTATTTGTTCAGTGTACAGATTGATTTAAGTATAATAAGAGGACATAGCCTGGATGTACACTTTTCCTGATGTTAAACCATGCAAGAATTCACAACTGCCTCTTAATCCATATACAAGTTCCACATGAGCACAATGAAGTATCCTGAATTCCCATTCTTTTCAAAGCTGTCCATAGTTTGTTATGATCCATACAGTTGAATGCCTTTGCATAGTTAATGAAACATAAGAAGACATCTTTCAGTTACTATTTGCTTTCAGCCAAGATACATCCTTCTGAATCCAGCCTGAACTCTAGCAGCTACTTGTCAATGTACTGCTATAACCATTGCTGGATGACCTTCAGCAAAATTTTATCTGCATGTGTTATTAATGATACTGTTCTATAATTTGAGTATTCTGTTTGGTAACACCTTTGGAATAGGTATAATTATGGATTTCTTCCAGTTGACCAAGTAGCTGTCTTCCACCTCTCTTGGCATAGACAGGTGCTTCCAGTATTTCATCAGCTTGTTAACTTTTCAATTTCTATTTCATCAATTTCTGTAATCTTGTTTTATACTAATACTTTCAGTGCAACTTGAACTTCCTTCAGCACCATTGGCTCTTCAATCTTTTTATCTTCTTTTGACACTTCCTACATCATTAAAAATTTTGCCCATAAAATCTTTCAAAATTTCAATTTGAGGCTTAAATTTTCTTCTCTCGTCTTAGTTTCAGGTATACTGCACACGTTCTTTCTTTTTGGTTTTCTATCTTTGAGTCTTTGAACACTTCATCATATTTCATTTTGTCTTCTTGAGCTGCCCTTTGAAATTTTCTATTCGGCTCTTTGACTTCATTTTTTCATTTGCCTTAGCTACTCTACTAAGAATCAGAGTAAGTCTTAAGAGTCTCTTTTGACTTCCACTCTGATCTCTATCTTTCCTGGCTTTTTAAATACCTTTTGTTTTTTAGGAATGATGTTCTTGATGTCATCTCACAGCTCATCAGGTTCTGTCACTGGAGTTGAATGCAGCAAATCTGTTCCTGAGATGTTTTTCGAAATTCAGATGGGATAAACTCAAGGTCACATTTTGGCTTTATGGACCTTTAATATTCATCATATTTCAAATGAGTGTATATATGAACAATTAGTGGTCTGTCCCACTATCAGCCCCTGACCTCATATTAGCTGCTGTTAATAAGATTCTTCTCCATCATCTCTCCCCACAGATGTAGTCAGTTTGATAGCTGTGTATTCCACCTGGAGTTCACACTTATAGACACTTTTTGTGTTGAAAAAAGGTATATGTTATGAACAAGCTGCTGGTCTTGCAAAATCCTATCATGTGATTTCCAGCTTCGTCTCTATCACCAAGACCATATTTTCCAACTACTGTTCCTTCCTTTGTCTCCAACTTTTACATTCCAATCACCAATAATTATCAGTGTATCTTGAATGCATGTTTCACCAATTTGTGATTAAAGACTTTGGCAGAATTTTTCAATTTCTTCATTAGTTTTTGTGGTTGGTGTATAAATTTGAAGAATAGTTGTATTGGTTGGATTTCCTTGAAGGTAGACAGATACATGTATCACGGACAGCACTGTGCTTAAAGATAGATCTTGAAATGTCCTTTTTGACTATGAATGCAATGCCATTCCTTGATCATGTCATTTCTGGCATAATAAACCATATGATTTTCTAACTCAAAAAGGCCAATACCAGTCTATTTCCTCTCACTAATGCTTATTTATATCGCTAGTTAGCCATTTCATTTTTGACAACTCCCAAATTTCCTAGATTCATAAATCACACATTCTAAGTCCTGATTATTATATTTTTTCACCTGGTTCTTCTAGTTTTGAGCTGTGCCCCATCAGCAAATGAAGATCCAGAAAGTTTTACATCATTCAAGTCATAATGGTCAACTCTACTTCCTCCATTGCACTTTGTGTGCCTTCTGATCTAAGACGCTCATCTCCTGGCAATGTCTCTGACAATGGTTTGCTGTTATATATTAGGATTTAAGTGGCTAATTTCTTTGAAGCTAATAGCCGATTCTTTCTTCATAATAAAAAGATTTATAAAGACACTTATAATAAAAGGAAATACAATGATAATTAATCCCCAAAAATATTTGAAGGAGCTTTCTGAATAAAACTTGGCCGGGGACTACCTGTGGTTAGGACCCAGAGGCCATGAACCACACTGAGAATCATTGGTCTAATTAATGTCTCACTCAATGTAGAGTTAAGAATTCATTTAGTGGTGGAGTGGTTCTGAGTTGGACTGCTAACTGCAAGGTCAACAGTTAGAAACCATAAGGGGACAAAGAGACTTTCTACTCTCGTAAAATGTTAGTTTCAGAAACCCACTAGGGCAGTTCTACCTATGAATTGCAATAGACTCAATGTCAGTTAAGTTTTGGTTTTATGCAATGTTCGCCTTCTCTCCCTGGGAGTAACTTTTAAAGCCCATGGAATTTCTACAGTGACTGGTGTCTTTGTTATTGGTGGTGGAGTCTAAAGATAGGATCAGGATAGGGGCTGGTCACATCACAAAGGCCTACTAGGTTATGAACAGCTGACCTTGCTCTAGTGAGGGAGGCAGGGCTAGAAATGCAATTCAATACTAAGGCTAAAGACTTAATAAATTATGATATATAATTAATAAAGCATAATAAAGAATTAATAAATTAATAATACCCAAAACATCCAAATTCACAGTCATTTCCAACTCAAAGTAACCCTATAAGACAGAATAGAACTGTCCCGTGGATTTCTGAGGTGGTAAATCTTTCCAGCAGCTGCTGTTGGGTTCAAACTGCTGACCTTGCAATTAACAGCCCAATATTATAACCTACACAACACAATATTTCAATAAAACTCTGGACACCTAAGAAGACACAGATGTTTCACATTTGGGAACCTTCACCCTTACCACGCCTTATCATAAGTATCTTCCTTTTTTAAAATTATAATCATTTACGTGTAGTGCTTCCGAGTTCTGAGAATTGCTTTCATAAATTTCGGAGCTCATGAAGGCAGTGGGAATACTTGACTTTTCAGTCACTGAGAAGTGCAAGTGGCGCTAGACCTCCTCAACTAGCCATTGCTGTTTTAAATCTGGTAGACTGTGAAATCCAGCCTAATGTCAGAAGTCATTTGAACTCATTTTTAACTCATTTTCCCAGGGAAACTTTCCGTGAATTGTCAGTCTAGGTAGAGGTTCTCCAGAACATCCAAATAAATTATAAACTCACTATAATGTTCTCTGGGTGCTCTGAGTTAATGAAAACAGTTTACATATTCAATTGCTATCCAAAAGGTTGTAATCACCCAAAAAGGCCCGAAAAACCTTCGAAAAAAATCAGCTACTGAAAACCTCAAGGAGCACAACTCTACTCTGACACATAAGGAAGGGGTTGCCACAAATACGAACTGACTTGATAGCAGTCATTTTCATTGTATTCCCAATGCCTAAGACGTAGGCTATCAAATATTTCCATAGCTAACACTTGTCAAAAACTTGCAATGCCAGACACTGTGGTAAGGGCTTTGTATATTAAGTATATCACAGAATTCTCCCCACAACCTTTTGCGGTTGGTTCTATTTTTATCATTCTGGCATAAAGATGCAGGGTTAAGACACTTGTCACAGGCAGAGCAGTGAGACAATGAATAAGGACCTAAATTGTTTGATTTTAGATCCTATTTCTTAATGACTAAACGATCACGTACATGGGTAAAACTCTACAGGGTTACCTTTGAATTTTGGCTTCATTTTATGGTGATGAAATGATCATTGCTCCAACTTTTATACAAAAACTTAAACAAAGCCATAGCCTTGTAACTTAAAAAAATCTTAAAATAATACTTCATTCACTTTCAAATAATGATTAAAAGGATGTTATGTAGATTAGGTGGTAATGAGGCACTATTCTCTCTTTCTTGGGTTAAAAGGGTTAAACCGCTAAGATGTTTTGCAATCACTTTTGTAATATTCATTTCAAGAAAGGCAGAAAGCCATCTTCTAACCTGATCTACGCTCTCTGCCGGGTATCTGACCAGACTGCAGCAGCCCCTTCAGCCGCTCCACTTCAGCCAGAGTCGATGCATTTGCTATAGCATTCTGAAGGGTAGATCACAAAAGAAATGACAATTAATTTAAACACCAACAAAAATTCTTAACAAAATTTCCAAGTTAGAACATCAAATAGTATATTGGGGACGGTACTGCACAGGCACATTGAAATCAAACCTGAAAACCAGATTACAATTTAAAAAAACTGTTAAAGAGATACTGGCTTTTTTATAGAGACCAAATAATCATCCCAAGTGTCCTAAAATTTTAGCTAATTTAGGTACTTATTTGGTATCATATTACTGGACAACTTATGAGGCAATATAAATTATGATGTCCCACTGATTAGTATCACAGGAGATATTTGAAAGCAAAAAGTAAAAGCAAAAATCAAGGCAACTACTCCAACTGCTTCATAATATAAATGCATCCTGGGGACACGAGCTATCAGAGCTGCTTGCCTTTGACTAGCTAGGCTTCAAGTCAAAGGAGATGGAAACTTAATTTTTCCTTAACAGAAGTTTATAGTTGAGAGCTAACAACCATGTAAAATGAAATCTATAATGTCCAGAACTTGATTTACACCTTGTGTGCTAATCCCATCTAATGTCTCATCAGTCCAAGAGACCTCATAACATTACCTTACCTTAATTGCTTCTACATCCCCTGGAGATGGCCCACCTTTTTTTTTATCAGTTGGCAAACCAGCACCTGGATTAAAACTTGACAAGAGGAAAAACATAAATGTTAAATCCCGACCAAAGAAAATGCCTCTCTTTTACTTTCAAAAGTTTTTGAAAGTAATTCAACCAGTGTAGTATCTTATCTTTGTTAACAAACTGATACAAGAACTCTCTCCTTCAGAAACACTACTTAGTTCATCTTCCTATAAAGAAAGTTGGAAGTATATTGAATTATTTGCTCTGATGACCTGGGAATTTCATGGCTATATAAAACACTGATGGTGCCACGAACCACCAGCTCCCAAGTTTAATACCACATTAATCTCAACTGTTTTGTTCAGTGTTTCTGAAGGTGAAGTAGAAGGGATCCGTATCTTACGTTTTGCTTCTCCTGGCAATATCCTTTGCAAGTTGTGCACCCCGTTTGCCCTTGAACATTTTCTCTGCTTCCTGACGCTCCTACAGCAACACCACACACAGAGTTAATGGAAACAGGAATAGCACATGCATTTAGATGCATTCCTTAGAAAACATGGAAGAAAAAGTCCTCAAATGCTCTGGCTGGTCAAACTACCAAAAGCCAATTGTGAGTTAAATTTAACGAAGTTCCCTGAAGAAGTCCTCTTTCTTGGTTTTGTTCCAAGAAAAGGTTCCCAAGAACCAAAACCAGACTCACTGCCATTGAGTGAACGCCAACTCACAACAACCCTACTGGACAGGGCAGAACCACCCGAGAGTCTCCGACACCAGAACTGTTTACAGGATCAGAAACCCCCATTTCCCCACAAAGCAGCTGGTGGTTTTGAACATTGCAGCCAAACATGAAACCACTACCCCACCAGGACTCCTTCCCCAAGACACTAGGAAAGGGGGGAGAGGGAACTCCCCCCAAAGAACAAAAATGGAATAGCTAAAGTTTCCCACTAGAAGCACAGCTAAGCAACCTGTTAACAGTGTTCATTACGGCTGACATTTTGCCACCTTTGGAATAACTTTATCCCAAAAGTTCTACTAGAACCTCTGCTGTGAAATGTCAACATCCCCTTCTCATATTTTAATTACAAGCTAATAGTGAGATTTTCTCAATTAGGCAAGCAATAACAAAAATAGAAACAAAAGCACACAAGCCCATAATGGCTCTCAATAAACAGAGTCACATCAATACTTACTTTTAGTTTCACTTTCTGGAAGTCCAGTACTCTGACTTGTGGAACTTTATAAATTACATATAGTCTGTAATGCTTCTTATTTGTTACAGGATTTCTTAAAATACTACAAGAAAAGGAACAATATCATGCCAATCTTACACAACACCGTGCCCAATTTTAATGAAGTATAATGAATCTGTAAAATAAGGAAACCCTACTTTCAAAACTTTCCAATGAAATAATTTAAATAGCCCTGTTATTAGGTGCTACTATGTGGAGTTAGACTCATAGTGACCCCATTTGTCAAAACTGCACCTTAGGATTTTTTAGGCTGTAATCTTTTTGAGAGCAGATTACCGGGTTTTATCTAAAGTGGAGCCACCGAATGGGTTCTACATGCCAACCTTATATTTGGCAGCTGAGTGCTTACAGGTTCCTTAAGTAATACTAAGGGCTAAAAGGAACACTTCTAATATTTGTTTCTAAAAGGTACATTTTTAGTAAGTGACTGTTCTAACATCAAGGATGGTAAATGTGTTAAAGAACTTCATTAGTTTCACCGTGACAACAAATAACTCACAAACCTTAGATAAGTCAATGATTTGAGAGATGCCAAGGGGTCGAGATCACCCTGTAAAACAATGAACACAGGTAAGAACGCTAAAACACACACACACACACACACACACACACACACACACAGGCACAATTTACATGCTTTGAAATAAAAGGGGCTTTGGAGCAACATCTCTTTCTTATCTTTTATTTATTTTACTGCTCCAGTAACTAGCACACTATCTGCACAGTAAAGATGTTGAATACACTGGTGAGTAAATTTGAGCTCTTCCAAGATTAAAAACATCAGCATTAATAGTCGCTGTAGCAACATAAGACAGAAGAATTATTTCCTGTAGTAATCTCCAAAGGATTACTAAGCTTAAAGCAATAATTTAGAAATGGATCAATATCAAAATTGATGAACATGCATTAAGCTATTCACATAAAGAACATTAAAATAATACAAAACTGGAAGCAAAGCTATGGATAGAAGTACAAACATAGGTGTGTACATTAATTCACAATAGAGGTATTGAACAAACTTTGGGTCTCTGCTCAAGCCCTCCCTCAACACAAGAACACTTTGTTCTAACAAACTGGCATTCCATGATGTTCACCCTCCTGACCCAACTGCTGAAGACAAACCAGGTGTATAAACAAATGTGATGAAGAAAGTAGATGGTGTCCGGCTATAAAAAGATATAGTACCTACGGTCTTAAAGGCTTGAAGGTAAACAAGTGGCCATCTAGCAGAGAAGCAACAAGCCCACATAGAAGAAGCACACCATATACCACCCTGTGTGATCATGAGATGGGATCAGGCAACATGCATCAGAAGACCCAAAACAAATAAACAAAACCATATTGTTGAGAACGAGGAGGGTTGGACCAGAGACCCCACACTCATCCGTAGACAACGGGACATTCCCTCACAGAAGGATCACAAGGAAGGGATGAGTCAACCAGGGTGCAATATAGCAACCGTAAGGCTTCCTCACGCCCCACTAACATGATCCAAGTCATGCCTTTCACTTTGGGCTAGACCGGAACATGTACACAGGTTCAGATAAAAGAGCTCATGACACATGGAATCCAGGAACAGGAATGGGAGTAGCAATGCCAGGAGGGTAGGGGGAAATGTGGGGAGAGGAGAGGAATAAGGGGGAATGGATTGCAAGGATCAACCCTTTTACCCCACAGGGGCACAAACAACAGAAACTATGGAGGAAGAGACCGCAGACAGTATAAACTATGAAAATAATAATTGGGGAGGACTGGGCCAAGAACAGAAGGGGGAGAGAGAGAGAAAAAAAAGAAAGAAAATAATACTAATTGATCATTTATCAAGGGGTCACAAGGTGGGGAGGGGAAGAGGGAGGGAATAAGGAGGAGCTAATACCAAGGGTTCAAATAAAAAGTAAATGTTTAGAAAATAATGATGGCAACATATGTACACACATGCTTGAAAAAAATTGATGTACGGATTATTACAAGAGCTGTAAGAGCCACCAATAAAATTATCTTTTAATAAAAGATAATACAAAACTAAGATTGACATAGTCAAATATACTATCATAATGACAGATTTTAACAATTTTAAACACAACAGTAACTTCTCCAACAGCCATAATACACAACACATTCTCTAAGAATGTGCATAGTGAGCAGCCAGTCCAGAGAGGACCACATGGCCAGCCCCACTATGAGACATGATGCCCCTCACTGACCCATGGCCCTGCGGGGGACAACACCAGAGACACAGTGTGGGAA
>NW_022103904.1:28389493-28390897 GCF_000313985.2 Echinops telfairi | reverse complement strand
GGGAGGGGGGAGCGAAGGGGAAAATGAAGACCTAATGCCAGGGTTTACGTGGAGAGGAAATGTTTTGAGAATGATGAGGGCAATGAATGTACAAATGCACTTTACACAATTGATGTATATATGGATTATGATAAGAGGTGTATGAGCCCCTAATAAAATGATTAGAAAAAAAGAATGTGCATAGCTAAGCTTGCATAACTCAGGTATTTTACAAGACAGTGTGCATTTGGCAAAGGGGTATGTTCTTTGTTCTGGGCTAAAAGACTGTTGGGCAGCTGAACGGGCACCCTGAAATGTTTTCCCATACATTTAAAAAGGGAAATAGCTGAAGCAATCATCCCTTTGAGAATCTGAGGAAAGTTATGAACTCAAGTACAGGAAAAGGAATGTAGTTCATTAAAAAGCATCATGCATGCTCTTAGGGAAAGTAATAATAATCCAAAATCAAATTACACAAAACTCATCTAGTGGTTAAAAGAGGTCATAGTATAGCACCAATGTGACTGATATATATCAATCATGAGATAATTTGTGCTAAAAGTTAGAGAAGGGAATGCAGATTGGGGGGGGGAAGGTGAGGGAGAGAGCAATTCTCCCATGAATTTATAAGTCCTCTTAAGAAATCTGCCCCTTCTCTAACACAAAATCAATTCTACTAAGGTACAACTATTGGTTTCTTCCCACCCAGAGCAAAGACTGAAAGAAAATAAAAGATTCATGAAAACAATGAGTTGAAAGGACTAACAGACAAGCCTGTGACCGTAAGAACTAGATGGTGCCTGGCTACCACTACAGACCTCTCAGAAAGGGATAGTAGAAGTACTGAATAGAGTAAGAGAAAAATAAAACCCAAGATCATTGAAAAAGACCAGACATACTGGTAAGATGGAGGCTAACAGTACCCACGAGACTACATTCTGGTGTTATCCTTTTCCCCTTGGCTCAGTTTTCAACCAAAAACGTCATAGGTCTATAAAGTAAACAAGTGATGGTGAAGCACCCACTTTTTTTTTTAAAACTAGTATAAGGATACATTTATTAACTGATGGGATAGAATTGAAAACAGATAAACCAAAATATCTATGGCTTCCTGATTCTTCTTTCTTTTTAAAAAATAATTTTATTGAGGGCTTGTACAACTCTTATCACAATCCATGCATCCATCCACTGTGTCAAGCACATTTGTTGCCATCATCATTGTCAAAACATTTGCTTTCTACTTGAGCCCTTGGTATCAGCTCATTTCCCCCCTACCTTCCCTCACGAACCCTAGATAATTTATAAATTACCAATTTTTTTTTCATGTCTTACACTGTCCGATGTATCTCTTCACCCACTTTTCTGTTGTCCATCTCCCTGTGAGGGGGTTATATGTAGATCAGTGATGGGTTCCCCCTTTCTACC
>NW_022103904.1:28380035-28387190 GCF_000313985.2 Echinops telfairi | reverse complement strand
TGTACAGTATGAGCCAATCAGTGGCAGTAATGACAGAGCATGCGCTGTTACGCAAAAACCGCGATAGAGTGAAGCTGCGGAAGTCGAAGTGCCAAGTGGCGAGGGTTCACTGTACATAAATTCCAGAAATATACTGCCTGCTACATATGCAATATGAGATTTTCAGTAGAATAAAGTTGAAAGTATAAACGAATAAAGTTTAATGATGATGCTGTTGTTGTGAGTTGATTTTAATTCATAGTAACCCATGTGGCAGAGTAGACCACTCAAGAGGACTGTTTAGGCGGTTTTCTTTATAAGAGTGGACCTTGGATCCATTGGGTACTAGCCAACCTTTCTGTCAGTAGCCCAAGTGTTTAATCACTGTACCAGAGGTTCCTTTGTTTATTATCTTATTTAAACCAATATATTAAAAAATTCTTTCAAAAAATATCGAGACAATATCTTTATTTTGGGGTGCTATATTCAACATACAATGCATTTTACACTGGTAAAACACCTAAATCCTTATTACTTGGCTAAATGGAGGTAGTGATTAAAGCAACAAAACCAACAGGGGACAGGTTGAATCCACAAGCCCGTGTGGAATAAAGATGCGGCAGCAGTTTGCATGAGTAAAGATTTGGAAACCCTATCAGGCAGTTCTCTTCAGACTTACTGGGTTGCTATGAGTTGGTATCAACCCAAGGGGTAAAGAATTTGGTTTTGGTTAGTGGGCACCATATTGGATAAAAGGTCTCGGAAAGAACACAACAAAGCTTCATTAAGAAGGGCAGGAGAAGCTTGAACAAAACACAAAAGTACTAACGATACGGGAAAAGCTTAGCAATGTGGACCACACTTAAATCTGGAACTTCTCTACCAAGCAAGCCACAAAGTGGGAGAATACACCTGCAATAAATATAATAGAAAACACCCAGACCTTGAAGAGGGGGGGGAGGGGAAGGGAAAAGAATTTACTGTGATTTTTGTTGGATTTGCAAAATTTTCTATAAAAAGCATGTAGTCCCTTTAACTCCTTCCCTCCATATATATTTCCCCATTCAACTTACCAGTTCCACAAGACTGTTGTTAGTAAGGATGAGTTCTGTCAAACAGGGTAGAGACTGATCAAGTCCCTCACCTATACGGCTGAAATAAAAATAGAATGATTCTTTAATTAAAAGTGAAAATTATGTAAGTTAACATTGGCTCAATCTCTACTTCTAGGATTTTAGACTTCGGCCTTGAAAGGAACTTTAGAGGTTCTTCTTCAAACACCCTGAGAGGGGGTAATGAGGCATACAGAGGAAGCGCTGTTCAAGACTGGAAGGTTAATGACAGAATCGGTTGTCTTTATAACCCATGTCTCTTGAAAGCTACCTAAAGCTCTTTCTATTACCACACTGCCTAGTGAAACGCAGGAAAAGATACTCCTGACTAGAGAAAACTACTTAATATTTAATTGCATGACTTTTCTGTTTCCAGAGCTGAGAAATTAACCTGATTCTATATTCATAGTTCAGTTACAATATTTATATAAGTGAATGATTAATTTTTTAGAATACTGCCTATTTTAATAAACCAAAACCATACCACAAAATAATTCCTAAAGACATTATCTACAAACCTTCACGAACTTTTTATATTTTCTGGTAATATGAAAATGTAGTTAAATACAAACAGCAGAGGATAGTCTCACCATATTCTGTTGTTGTTCACCAATAATGTTTTCAGTCTTCTCAACAGAGGGAAACCATCTAGTTTCCTGATTTCATTGTCAGAAAAATCAATAGCATCAAACTGGTCTAAGGTAGCACCTAGATTTTCAATGACAGGAATTTTATAACCTGTAAAAGGAGAATGAAGAGAGGAATAAAGAACACATAGGTTTATCTTATTTTAAAATGCATCGTATGACAACAGCAATATTTCACAGCAATCTTTGATAAAGTGTATACCTAGCACTCACCACATCCCAAACCCATTACCACCGAGTCAATTATGAATCATAATAATCTTATGGGTTTCTGGGTCTGTAAATCTTATGGGTGTAGGCAGCCTCATCTTTCTCCTTCAGAGTGGCTTGAATTGTTGACCTTGTGGTTAACCTTAGATATGTCAAATGAAGTGTCAAACATTGTACTAGATATAAGATGTTAACAAGAAATTCACAGGTCATTGTGGTAAGAGTTGTATGAACCCCCAATAAAATGATTAAAAATAAAGAAGAAATCCACAGATCAGTTGCCATGAAGCTTATAACCTAGCAGTGGGCATGGAGATGATAGTGAGAACAAAGACATGGACTATAATGATACTTACTAATAAGATCACTAAGTACAACTTACAATATTAATAAGGTGCTTTACCTTGCTCAAGTGGAATAGATGGCTATTGTTTTTTAATATTTTACCCTACCATGTAGGTTATAAATTTTTCATCCATTAAAAACATAATGAAGAAATGGCAGCTCTATGATTTAATCATGGCCTACAGCTAATCAGATAGCATAACAGGGATCGACACTCTGAGCTATCAGTTGTCAATGTTCAATCTTTGTCATATACTGTTGACAATAACTTTCAACCTCTTTTTTATCAACACAGGCCAGACCCAGACCCTTAGAATTCATGTTATCATGGCTCCTATCCCTAACTGTAGGGATTGTGATGGGTTTGTAGTGGTATTACACTGTTGCTTTCATTTTCTTTTCTCAGCTGAGAGTCAAAGGCTTACACATAACGATAAATCAGTGTAACGATTCACTCAAATACTTACTGATTTGTCTAATACGGGCATAATTACTGTGTTAGGTGCTGGAAGAAATAAACTGAAACTTGGATTTAAGCACGCAATTCAGAGTTTTAAAAATTACATCACAGCAAGTATATTCTCAATAACAAAAACCAAAATAAAATAAATTTTTAGGAGAGCTAATATTGCATCAAAACAAGCATTCTCAACAATAGATGCACTTTAGAAATATACCAATGTACATAAGCACTGAACCAAGTCTTTTGTTTATGAAACGTCATTTTAACAAAATGCAAGCTCTGGGATTTCTCAAATGTCAGGAAGGAATATATAAGCAGAAAGCAGCAAATGCGATGCTCCTAAGAAGGTGTTCAGTGTGGGCAAATACCATGATCCCCAGAGAAGCTACTCTTCATTTTTCTAATGGCACTTCATGAAATGCTAAATTAGCTAACTGTATTTCCAGTTTCTTATCAAGTCGAACTAGGTGGGAAACATCGATAGGAATCGGAAGAGTTCTGTGAGCTTTCACCACTCACACCCTAGGATTTAGTGAAGAGCCCAGTGCTTGGTGATAGTGGTGCTTACAAAGAACCAGCAGCTTTTAAAAAATGTTTTGATAAAAAATTATATCTATATACAACGAACGCTAACCAGAGTATTAAGAGACTAGAAATAAGCACTTCTGTTTCTGGATTTCGTTTCCTTCCTCATAAAAGAAGAATGATTATGTGAATGTGATCGATTCTCACAACACTGTCTTAACGTTTTTACTACCAAGCAATCGCGCGCCCTGCAATAGGTTTACAACCATTACGTTTCTTTTCGCGGTCCACGAAGCGTCCAAACACGCCACGAAAACCCAATTCCGCACCACTGGTGAGTAGGAGCGGGCTTGGCTAACAGTGGGAACCGAGAACCCTAACCGGTGGTGTGTTAGGAACAACGCTAAGAATCCCTCTAGATTAGAAGCCACGCTCGGGCCGGCCTGTCCCAGCGCCTAGCCGAGCGCGGGCCAAGGATGGCTTCCCAGGCGCACGTGACGGGACGCCACCCTGAGGTCCCGCTGCGGTCCACCAGATTCCCGAACCCACCTCGAAGGTCCAGCTCCCTGTCCCTCACGGCGTTCGTGTACTGCGCCGCCTGCTCGATCAGCTCCGCCGTCAGCTTCACCATTCTGCCTCCGCCCGCTTCCCAGCGCCGCGCGGCCCGCGACTTCCCGCCGACACGAAGTCCCAGCGTGCCCCACGCCCAGCCGCCAGACAGCACCAATCGCTCCGGCGCATGCGCGCCGCGCCGCGCCGCGGTCGAAAACCGAAGCAATCGAGTCTGCACCTAGGCTCGTTCTTTCCGTAGCGCTCTGGCTGGTTGGTTGTGGGCTGCCTCGTGGGGTGAATCTGAAGAATGGAGAGCTCGCGATTCCAGACATGAGCTCGATGGTCATAAGTGGATGATACCACCCCATTTCTAATATTGTACCCCAGCCCCAAATCCAGCACCACCACAGTGACCCATGTCTTGGACCCCCTTCCCTGAATCCCATTGGTTCCCGTCCTTTCCTAGCAGCTACTCTCACATGTAGAGCTCATGCAACTTCTTTCTTGAAGTGACTGAATCTTCTACTTTTTTTTTTTTTTTTGCGAGGAAAGCAGACTTCAGAAAAACTTTGTGACTCAATGTCCAAAATAATGTTAAGGTTTTTGGTTCCCAAATGTCTTCAGTTTAAACACAAATCTCGTGCTTTTCTTTCAATCAACCTCCCTTTAGCTTAGCTACTTAAAGAAATCCGAAAGCAGGCTTTCTGCATGCCATCTCAGTAATGCATACATCACTGCCTGGAAGTGGTTATCAGGTCCTGTCAGGAGACACTAACAGACCTCACTCCATTTCCTGCACTTTCATCAAGCCTGAAATCCTGTGTGATAATTAGGCTTTGTGTCAACTGGACCTGGCCGGGAGTATCTTTGGTTTGGCATATAAACCCTCTCCTATAAGGTTCAGATCACAGTCTGATGCCCTTTTTGTGGTATAGCCTATTTTGGTTGTTAGGTAGGTTCCTGAGATTCGGTTTCAACTCATAGTGAATGTATGGACAACTCAATGAACCAGTTCCTGGTCCTGTGCCATCCTCAAAATGGTTGTGTTTTAGTCCATTGTGCAGTCGTTGGGTAAATTTAGAGGGCTTTGCTCTTTTTCGCTACCCCTCTACTAATCATGATGTTCATTATGAAAGATGGATCTCTCTCTTAATAAAGTGTCCAAAGTATGAAATGGAAGTCTCACCATCTTTGCTTTCAAGGAGCATTCTGGTTATACTTATACCAGGATGGATTGATTTATTCTTTTTTTAATATCTTTTAAAAAATCATTTTATTGGGGGCTCTTTTGACAGTTCATGGTATTTTCAAATTCTTCTCCAGCACCATCATTCAAATGCATCAATTCTTCTTCAGTATTCCTTATTCAATGTCCAACTTTCAAGTGCATATAAGATGACTGAAAATACCATGACTTGGGAGAGGCAAATCTTAGTCCTTAAAGTAACATCCTTCCTTTCCAAGACTTTAAAAGGTTTTGTGCAGTAGAGTTACCCAATGATATGCATCGTTTGATCTCTTGACTGCTGCTTCCATGAACATTGATTGATTGATTGTGCAAGGTGAAATCCTTGACAGTTTCAATATTTTCTCCATTTACAATGATGTAGTGGTCCAGTTGTGAGGAATTTGGTTTTCTTTTACATTAAGTTGCCATCCATATTGAAGGCTGCAATCTTTCCTTTTCTTTTGCTATCTTTTATTTTCATCAGCAAGTACAAACTTTCCTCTGAAATTGATGCCCAGTTTTCCTCACAGAGTCCAGCTTCTCAGACAAGTTGCTCAGCATACTGAGTAAGTATGGTGAGGTGATACAACCTTGACACACACTTTTTAAAAATTTAAAGCGCACAATATTCCCTTGTTCTGTTTACGGTATGTACAGGTTTCACTAGAATACAATGGAATGTTTTGGAATTCCCATTCTACTCAAGGCTATCCATAGTCATGATCCACACAGTTAAATTCTTTGGCTTTGTCAATGAAACACAAGTAATTATTTTTCTGGTAATCTCTGCTTTCAGCCAAGATCCATTGATATCAATAATAAATCCAGCCTGAATTTCTGGCAAGTGTCAATCAATATACTGCTGAAGCCATTGTTGAATGATCATCAGCAAAATTTTGCAAGCATGTGATAGCTGTGATATTGTTCTAGAACTGTGCATTCTCTTGGCTTACTTTTCTTTGGAATGGTTAAAAGTATGATTTTCTTCACGCTGTCTTCCGAACTTATTGTCATAAGACAGTGAGTGATTCTTGGACTTGATCAGCCTGTTGAAACATTTCAATTGGGGATTCCATTAATTTCAGGAGCCTTGTTTTATGCTAATACCTTCAGTGAAGTTTGAACTTCTTCCTTCAGTTCTTGATCATATGCCACCTCTTGAAATGGTTAAATGTCAACTAGTTCTCTTTGGTACAGTGACTCTGGGTATTCATTCCCTCTTCAATATTTTGCCCATAGAATATTTCATTATTGCAACTCAAGACGCCAATTTCTACTTTAGTTCTTTTAGTTGAGGATTTGCTGAGCCTGTCCTGCCTTTTTGGCTTTCTAATACTAGGATTTTGCAATTTCATTATAATACTTTACGTTGTCTTCTCTAACTACCCTTTGAAATTTTCTGTTCAACTTTTTACTTCATCGTTTCTTCTTTTGGCCTTTGCAAGAAAGCAAAGGCCCTTGAAAAGGCAAGGAAAAGAAAATATCAAAGTGGATGTCAGAAGAAACTCTGAAACTTGCTCTTAATCAAGAACTAGCTAAGGAAAATGGAGTAGATGGTGATGTCAAAGAGCTGAATAGGAAATCTCAAAGGGTGGCACAAAAAGACAAAATAAAATATTACAATGAAATGTGCAAAGACATAAAGTTAGAAAACCAAAAGGGAAGAATGTGCTCAGCATATCTTAAACCAAGGGTAATATAACAAAGAGGAATTGCTGAAACCCTGATGGGGGGACTGAGTATGATAGTGGGACAAGGGAAAGTCAAGGAAAATAGAGGAAAGAGTTGGGAGGCAAAGGGCATTTACATTGGTCTAGATAAAGGCATGTACATACGCAACTATGGTTATATATGAGGATGCGGAAATAGATCTATGGGCATATATTTATAGGTTTAGTATTAAGGTAGCAGAAGGACACTGGGCTTCCACTCCAGTACTCCCTCAATGCAAGAATACTTTCTGCTATTAAATTGGCATTCTATGATGCTCACCTTCCTGACACAACTGCTGAAGACAAAGAGGGTGAATAAGCAAATGTGGTGAAGAAAGCTGATGGTGCCCGGCTATCAAAAGATATAGCGTCTGGGGTCTTA
>NW_022103904.1:28376148-28379145 GCF_000313985.2 Echinops telfairi | reverse complement strand
TTAAGTGGAGAGGAAATGTTTTGAGAATGATGAGGGCAATGAATGTACAAATGTGCTTTACACAATTGATGTATGTATGGATTGTGATAAGAGTCGTATAAGCCCCTAATAAAACGATAAAAAAAGGAAAAAATACAAACCTCAAAAATTAAAAAAAAGAAAAATATTCAAGCCATGAGTTGAAATATTTAAAGATTCTATGAGAAAAATATTGAATGATGCAGGAAGTATCAAAGGAGGATGGAAATAATACAGAGTCATTGTGCCAGAAGGAATTGCTTGACATTCAGTAATTTCAGGAGGTAGCAAATGAGCATGAGCCAATGGTGCTGAAGGAAGAAGATCAAGCTGCACTGAAAGCATTAGCCATAAGCAACATTCAAAATAGTGATGGAATACTAAAAAAACGTTTCAATAAGCTGATGAAGCACTGGAAGCACTTATTCATCTAAGCCAGGAAATTTGGAAGACAGGTACTTGGCCATGAGACTTGAAGAGATCCATGTTTGTACCTACTCTCTGTTAGTCTGGGTAGACTAGAAAGACAAATTCATAGACACTCTTTGTGTATAAGAAAGAGCTTTATATACAAGAGCAATTGAATATTGAGAGAGCATCCCAGCCCAGTCAAGATCAAGTCCATAACTCTGATACTACCCCATAGATCAATATTAATTCCTCTTCAGACTCATGCAACACTTTCAATGACACTGAATACAGGAAGATCACAGGCCAGTGGGTGGAAAGTTTTGTGGGTCCAGTGGCAGTGGAAGCATCTCAGCGCTGGCAGGGGTCTCTATGTGCCTCCTCCAGCTCAGGGCACTAGCATAGCTCCATCTGTCTTGTCAGCTGGAATGTCTCCCAGGGATTGTGCCTGTGTCCCACCTCCAGTGAGCTGTTTATCTCCATGTCGCCTCCAAATGAGGCCATCAAGCTGCAACCTGATTGACAGCCTAGACTCCACCCCTTCAGTCTTAAGTATCAAATTGACAACAGATTATGTAACTACCACAAACTCCAAAGAAAGGTGACACCCAACAGAATGCTCAAATTATAGAATAATACAGTGATATCATATGCAAGTAAAATTTTGCTGAATACCAGCCAACAATGGTTGCAGCAGTAAATTGATAGAGAACTGCAGAATTTCAGGCTGGATTCACCAGAGGACATGGAACAAGGAATATCATTGCTGATGTCAGATTGATTTTGGCTGAAAGCAGAGCATACCAGAAAGATGTTTACTTGTATCTTATTGACTATGCCAAGGCTTTCAACTGTGTGGATCATAAGAAACTATGAATAACTTTGAGAAGAATGGGAATTCCAGAACATTTCATTGTGCTCATGCAGAACTTGTGTATGGATTAAGAGGCACTTGTGCAAACAGAAAAGGGGGAATTATTGCATGGTTTAATATCAGGAACGGTATACATCATGATTGTATTCCTCTCACCATACTTATTCAGTTTGTATGCTGAGCAAATCATCAGAGAAGCATGCTTATATGAAGAAGAATGTGGCATGGGGTTTGGAGGAATGCTTAGTAACAACTTGTGATATGTGGATGACACACCCTTCCTTGCTGAAAGTGAGGAGGACTTGAGGCACTTGCTGATGAAGATTAAGGACTGCAGTCTTAAGAGGGGGTTACAACTCAATGTAAAAAAATATGCTTACAACTAGATCAATAGGTAACATTATGATAATTGAAGAAAAGATTGAAGTTTTCAAGGATTTTGTCTTGCTGGATCCACAATCAGTGCTCATGGAAATATCAGTCAAGAGATCAAAAGACACATTGCATTAGGTAAATCTGCGCACAAGACCTCTTTATAGTATTGAAGAGCAAGGATGTTACTTTAAGGACGAAGGTGCCCCTGACCCAAGGTATTTTCAATTGCCTCATATGTATGTGAAAGTTGAATAAGGGAAACTGAGGAATTGATGCATTTGAATTGTGGTGCTAAATAAGAATATTGAAAGCACCATGGACTGCTAAAAGGACAATCAAGTCTGTCTTAGAAGAAGTACAGTCACAGTGCTCCTCGGAGGTAAGGATAGCAAGATGTCATATTGCATATTTTGGACATTTTGCTAGGAGACACCAGTCCCTGGAGTAGGACATCATGCTCAGTAAAGTGGAGGCACAGCAAGAAAGAGTAAGGCCCTCAATGAGATGGATTGACATTATTTATTATGCTAACTAATGTAAAAATGGTATAAGGCAATATATGACTTTCTCTAACTTCATTAAAGCATACTTATTTTTTTTTCCAAAGCATACTTATCAACTTCAGTTCAGGGCTTATTTCTATGAGGTGAAAGTCAGACATGCCTTCATCCTTCAACCTTCTTTTTCAATTCTGAAACCAACTGTCCTTCCCATATCACTATAAAATTTTCAGTGGTTTGACAATCAGCACCAAGTTGCCCGTGTAACCTGATCGAACACAACATAATCACAGCCATTCAGGTGTAAGCTTCCATAATGGGATAAAATTAGGGTGTAATGCAACACCCTTACTCAAGTCAATTAATTACTCTTATGTAATGAATTGTTTCAGGGTTGAGGTGTGCTTCCAATATAAGTGGATGCTATGGAAAAGTATGCTAGCTTTTTGCTATGTCTGGACCCTACTCCTGGCTCATTGACCTCGAGTTCTTTGGACTTGAGCCAAAGGCCTGCCACATTGCCTGGTTATCCTGGGAGTAATCAGAGACCATTTATCTGACCTGTTGATCTTGGGTTCATTTGGCTCTCCATGTACAAGATCAATTTGCTTTTGCAGTCACCAGACTGGTTTTCCTGCCAATCTTGAGTTCATCAGCCCCCAAAGCCAAGTTGGATTCCTTTTCTTTCTTTTTGTTGTCTAATAACTCTGACTAAAACATCCACCATAGGAAATAGATCTATGAGCCTACATTTATAGGTTTGGTATTAAGGTAGCAGAAGGACATTGGGCCTCCACTCAAGTACTCCCTCAACACAAGAAT
>NW_022103904.1:28368868-28374987 GCF_000313985.2 Echinops telfairi | reverse complement strand
AAAACAAAACAAAAAACAATAAAACATCCACCATAATGTTGAATAAGAGTGATGATGAGAGGCATCCATGTCTAGTTCTATTTGGAAAGGGAATGCTTTCAATTTTTCCCTGTTGAGTGAGACATTGCCTGGTAGTTTTGTATATATGCCTGAATTGTGTTGAGAAATTTCCCAAAATAGGTTTTGTTGAGTCTTTTAATCAGGAATGGATGTTAGATATTGTCAAATGCCTTTCCCCCTCTAATAATATGACCATGTATTTCTTATCTTTATATTGCTTATATGGTGAGTTACATTGATTGCTTTTCTAATGTTAAACCATCTTTGTTTACCTGGTACGAATACCACTAGATCATGATGTACTTTTTCTGAATATATTGGTGGAATCTATTTGGCCAGTGTTTGTTGAGAACTTTTGTACCTATGTGTATACAGGATATTGGTCTACAGTTGATCATCGTGGTAGGATCTTTGCCTGGTGTAGTATCAGGGTTGTGCTTGCTTCATGAAATGAATTTGCCCTCCTTTTCTATATCTGGAATAGTTTCTGTAGAATTGGTGTCAGCTAATATCTGAAGGCTTGTTACAGTTCTTCAGTGAAGCCATCTAGCCCTGGACATTTCTTTTTTAATTGGAAGTTTTTCTTTAAATGACCTGGCATGTTTCTTCGTTTGTTGAGAGTTTCAACCTCATTCTGCATTAGTTTGGATAGATAGTTTTCTTCTAGGAATCTGTCCAGTCATGTAGGTTTTCAAGCTTGTATGACTAGTCTTCTGTCATGATGTGCTATTTTTAAAATTTCATGTGACTCTGTTTTGATATAACACCTTTCATCTGTTATTCTTGATATTTGTATCTTCTCTTTATTTTTCTTTGTTAACTTTGCCAGTGCTTTGTCAATTTGTTAATTTTCCAAAGAACTAATTTCCTTTAAAACAGTTTTATTGTTACATGATCCACACCTCATAAGATTCAATAGTTCAAACGTATCTAGAAGAGTTGTACATAGTGGCAAGGAGGGTGGAAAGAGGCCTGGTAGGGATTGATCAAGGGCAATGTAACCAAGAGGAATTACTGAAACCCAAATGAAGGCTGAGCATGATAGTGGGACAAGAGGAAAGTAAAGGAAATAGAGGAAAGAACTAGGAGACAAAGGGCATTTATAGAGGTCTAAATACAGGCATGTACATATGTAAATATATTTATGTAAATATATTTATATATAATGAGGTGGAAATAGATCTATGTGTATATATTTATAGGTTTAGTATTAAAGTAGCAGATGGACATTGGACCTCCACTCAAATACTCCCTCAATGCAAGAACATTTTGTTCCATTAAACTGGCATTTCATGATGCTCACCTTCCCAACACTATCACTGAAGACAAATTTGTGCATAAGCAAATGTGGTGAATAAAGCTGATGGTGCCTGGCTATCAAAAGATATAGCGTCTGGGGTCTTAAAGGCTGAAGATAAACAAGCAGCCTGCCATCTAGCTGTGAAGCAACAAAGCCTATGTGGAAGAAGCACACCAGTCTGTGTGACCACGAGGTGTCGAAGGGATCAGATACCAGGCATCAAAGAACAAAAAAGCATATCATTGTGAATAGGGGAGTGCAGATTGGGGACACAAAGTCCATCTGTAGGCAACTGGACACCCCCTTACAGAAGAGTTGCGGGGAGGAGACGAGCCAGTCAGGGTGCAATGTAATGATGAAACATACAACTTTCCTCTAGGTCTTAAATGCTTCCTCCCCCACCACCCCAATATCATGATCCCAATTCTACCTTACAAATCTGGCTAGACCAGAGGATGTACACTAGTACAGATAGGAACTGGAAACACAGGGAATCCAGGACAGATGATCCCTTCAGGACCAGTGGTGAGAGTGGCAATACCGGGAGGGGGAGGGAAGGTGGTGTGGGTGAAGGGAGACGTTAGACAGTGTAAGATATGACAAAATAATAAAATTTATAAATTATCAAGGGTTCATGCGGGAAAGGGGAGTGGGGAGGGAGGGGAAAAATGAGGAGCTGATATTAAGGGCTCAAGTAGAAAGAAAATGTTTTGAGAATGATGATGGCAACAAAAATACAATAAGCTTGATACAATGGATGGAAGTATGGATTGTGATGAAAGTTGAATGAGCCCCCAATAAAATGATAAAAAAAGAGCTGTACAATTATTACCACAATCAACTTTAGAACATTTTCTTCTTTCTTGTGCTCTTTGTTATTTCCCCCATTTCCCTCCAACCTTCCATGCCATGGCCCCAAGAGACCATTAACCTAGTTACTGTCTCTATAAATTCACCCATCCTGGATTTCATATACTAAAATACACAGAGAAACAAAAAAGTTAACAACAATACTAAAATAAAATAGAGTAAAACCTCACTAGAAAAGAAAGCATAAAACATTAAAAACTAGAATAAATTTAAAATGGGTCAAAAGAGAGATCAAATGATAAGGAGTTAAATTTTACCTAACCACATCTAACTACATCTGCCTATTCCACTTTCCAATGCACTCGGCATGATTGCAAGGCTATTCCTGTCCCTGGTCTATGTTCAGAAGAGATTCACTAGAAGCATGTGATCCATCTGTATTATCCCTTCATTTGCACTGAGCTGATATAACTTTTAAATGGGTCGAAAAGGACATTAAATAAAAGGTTACACTTTACCTAACAATATCTACTATAATTGCTCCTATAATAATCTTGGTTTGATAAGGCTATTTGCATTCCTTAACTATGGTCAGAAGGTATTCACCAGAGGCTTAATCCATGTGTGGACCTTACAAATGGATCTTGGGCTTCCACTGTCATCCACAGCCTTCTGCAAACTAAGTGTTCACAGTTTAAGCCGATATCTTTCCCTTCTTCAGAGTTGGATTTTATTATTGACCACCTCTGGACACACTGGTTAGTGTGCTTCTTCCATCGGGACTTAGTTGATACCTCATTAGATGGACACTTGTTTGAAGATAAGTCTTTTAAGGAACCAGATGCTATTCTTCCCACTCCTTTTAAAAAAATAATATGAAGTTTTCATTTCCCCCCCAGATCATTTTATTGGGGGCTCTTATAGCTTTTATGCCAATACATACATCAATTGTATCAAGCACATTTGTACATATGTCGTCATCATTTTCTAAACATGTACTTTCAGTTTGAGTCCTTGGTATTTGCTCCTCTCTTTTTTCCTCCTTCTCCCACCCTCCCACCCTTGATAAATTATAATTATTTTCATATCTTACACTTTGCGCTGTCTCCCTTCATCCATGTTTCTGTTGTTCGTCCCCCTGGGTGGGGGTTATGCACTGATCATTGCAATTGGTCCCACCTTCCTCCCCTTTCTCCCCCCCACCCTTTTGGTATCGCTACTCCTATTTCTGTTCCAGAGGGGTTTATCTGACTTGGATTCCGTGTGTTGGTGAGCTCTTATCTGTACCAGTGTACATGCTCCGGTCTAGCCAGACCTGAAAGATGGGACTGGGGTCATGATAGTGGGGGTGAGGACACCTCAAAGAACCAGAAGAAATTGTGTGTTTCATTGATGCTATACTGCACCTGGGTTGACTCATCCCTTCTTACTGACTCTTTGGTGAAGGAATATCCTATTGTCTACAGATGGGCTTGGGGTTTCTGCTCCAACCCCTCTTGTTCTCAACAATATGTGTTTTTTGTTTTGGGTCTTCTGATATTGTTACCTGATCCTGTCGACACCTCATGATCACACAGGCTGGTGTGCTTTTTCCATGTGGACTTGTTGCTTCTCTGCTAGATGACTGCTTGTTTAACTTCAAGCATTTAAGACCCCAGATGGTATATATTTTAATAGGCAGGCACCATTCACTTTCTTCACATTTGCTTATGCACCCATTTTGTCTTCAGCAATCGTGTTGGGAGGGTGAGCATCACAGAATGCCAGGTTGTTAGAACAAAGTGTTCTTGTGTTGAGGGAGAGATTGCATAGAGGCCCAAAGTCCATCTACTTCCTCAATGTATTGTCATATAAATATATGTACACTACCTCTATTTTTATGAATTGATATATTTACATATGTACACACCTATGTTTATACCTCTACCCATAGCGTTGCTTCCTAGATCTTTCCTCTGTTTCCTTTTAACTTCCTCCTGCCCTACCATCACACTCGCCCTTCTTCTGCCTCTTAGTAATTCCTCTCAGCTAGATTGCTGTTGCTCCAACATGCCCAGGATCTCTACATCCTCCTCATTGTTGATTTTAATTCCCTAGTTGTTCTCCCAACTGTGGCATTATTTGCTCACCACTCCCTTCCCCTGCCCCCTCCCCCCAAGTCCTCCCAGAGCCATTGGTCTCATCCTTCTTGGGCTGGCTTCCCTTGCCTATCTTATATAGGTAGGCGGACCAACCATAATGGAGACAACACAAAAAGAAAACAAAAGATGGAAGAAAAAGAAAAGAACCAAACCAAAAGAGCGTACGTAATTACAGTTCTGTCTGCTGACCTTTATGAGTATCTTCCCACTGGTCCTGGGGGGTTTGGGAACTGCCCCTCCTAGCCTGAGGTCTGTTTTGGGGGCTCCTCAGGGGCTTTGTGGCTTGGCTTTCCTCCGCTTACTGATATGCTATGTTCCCTTCTTGGTTCGCCCCATTGTGGGGAGGTCAGACCAGGCTCACTCCACACCGTGTGTCCCCAGTATTGTCCTCTGTCAAGGTATGCTCCAGCGAGGGGACATTATGTTTCGATGTGCTGTCAGCCCTATAGTCCTCTCCATGCCTGAGCAGCTCCTTGCAGGGACATGGTCCTCAGGGCTTGGTGTGCCAGTGTGGGCCCTAGTCCGGCACTCTTTTTCCTTCGTGGTTTGCTTCCATGTGGGGACAGCAGGTCAGCCCCTCTCCCCAACCTGTAGGGTTAGTGTTGTCCTCTGTAGCACATACTTTTAGGGAGGGAGGGAGTCTGTGATTGGGGCGGCCCTGCGGACCTCTCTGTCCATGCGTTGCTCCATGTGCTTATGCTGCCCTCCAGGTTTGGCGCACCATGGCAGGTCTGCACTCACATGCCCATTTCTGCATAGACATAAACAATGCCCTCCCCCTGGGTGGATTAGTGGCCTGCTTCCCCAATGCCATCGCTCCCCCCCACCCTTTTCTCCCTTACTCACTACCACCCTTTTCCCCTCTTTGTGTTGGGATGACATGTACATCCATGGGTTTGGTTTGTCTCCTTCCTGATTGCCTGTACCTCAACCTGTATAGTGTGCGATAAGTGGCTTTTCTTCTATACCTACTGTGCTGATTAAACATACCTCAGTGCACTCCGGTTGTACTTGTCCTTTTATGACCGGCCAACTTCGCTTAGCATAATTTCCGCCAATTCTTCCCATGAGACAATGTACTTCATGCTATCATCAGTGCTTTTTAGGGATACGTAGTACTCCATTGTGTGTGTGGCAGAGTTTTCTAATCCACTCATCTATTGATGGGAATTTAGGTTGTTTCCAATTCTTTGTGATTGTGAATTGTGCCACAATACATTGTTACAATGTAAACATTGTAACGCAGAAGACTGGTTGTGATCTATTCCATGCTGGGACATAAGGTAACTTAATTTCCATTTTCTTTAAATATCTGCAGATTGCTTTGCACAGTGGCTGACAGTATCAACAGAACCACCTGCAGTGGAGAATTCCTATCTCTCTACATCCCCTCCAACATTTGTTGCTCTCTGATTTTCTGATTTGGGCTATCCTCAAGGGTGTTAGGTGGTATCTCATAGTTATTTTAATTTGCATTTCTCTGATGGCTAATGATCGGGAGCATTTTCTCATGTTTATTGTCCATTTGGGTTTCTTCCCCAGTAAAACTTCTGTTCAGGTCTTTTGCCCACTGTTATCTTCTTTTTGCAGGGGAGGAGGGTATTATAGATGTGGTAGTTACATAATCTGGTGTCTATGTGAGAATATTAAGAGTGAAGGGGTGGAGGTTAGCCTGTCAATCAGGTCACACATTGATGACCTCATTTGGAGGTGTGATAGAAAAAAATAGCTGACTGGAGGTCAGACACACTCTCTGCTTAGTATTCCTGATGACAAGCCACATGGAGCTGCGCTGATGGAGCCAGAGC
>NW_022103904.1:28347348-28367587 GCF_000313985.2 Echinops telfairi | reverse complement strand
GGTAGGGTCTAGAACCGATTAACCGCGATAAACGAGGGTTCACTGAATTGTAGTTTAAGAAAATGGATTGTGAAATCTCAAGATTTTCAAATATAGTGAGGCTTTCTTTGTGTCCTAACATATGGTCTACTGTAGAGAATATTCCATGTTCACTGAAAATAATGTATGTTGTCCTATGCTTAGGTAGAGTGAGCGTTCTATATATAGCTGTCAAATTGGTTCATTTTGTTTAGTTCTTCTGTGTCTTTATTTTCTTTCCCAATGGTCTGTCCTTCCTTAAGAGTCTTGTGTTGAAGTTTGTTACCATTATTTTTGTATTTCTTTCTTCAACTCTGTGTTTGATTAATGTAATGAGCACGTCTTTCATTGGGTATATGTATGCTTAATATGGTTATGTCTTCCTGTTCTATTATTCCTTTAATCATTATGGAATGCCCTTTTTGGCCTCTTGGATTTTGGCCTTGAAGTTTATTTTATCAGAGATTAACATTGGAACTCTTGCCTTTTGGGGTTACCATTAATTTAATATATACTTTTCCATCTTCTGATTTTTAGTCTATTTTTGTCTAATGTGTTTCTTGTACACGGCATATGGATAGGCTCTAATTTTTTTAAAAATCCAGGTTGCTGCTCACTGTCGCTTGACTGGTGTTCAATACATTAACATTCAGTTTCAGAATTTGTTGTCATTTTGGTGTATTTTGCTGTGGTGTTATGGTTTCCTTGTTCTTCCTATATTTCGTTACCGTTTTGCATATTGTTTTAAGTGTGTTGATTTTGGGGTGGTGGTGTTTTGTATGTTGACCTCTGATTTGTGCTGTTGTAGATTATCTGTCTAACGCAGTGGTTTCAACCTCCCTAATGCCGTGACCCTTTAATATAGTTCCTCATGTTGTGGTGACCTCCAACCATAAAATTATTTTCGTTGTTACTTCATAACTGTAATTTTGCTACTATTATGAATCGTCATGTAAATATCTGATATGCAGGATGTATTTTCATTGTTATAAATTGAACATAATCATAGCATAGTGAACAGTACCAACAATATGTAATTATATATTATGAAATATTTATTTCTAATTACAAATAAATGAAATTTTGTCTTGAAGCATGGGATAGCATGAGTAATAGTCTTCATGCTGGGCACTCATATGTGAGCGTATCTGCATGTGGGTGGACCTGCCTGGAGACGGATAGAGAAGCAGTGTCTTGGTTCCTAAGACTTGGGAAATATGTGTTTTCCAATGGTCTTAGGTGACCCCTGTGGATTGCAACCCACAGGTTGAGACCCACTGGTCTAAAGTGTTCCCCTTAGTATTTTTTGTTGTTGCAATGCTGGTTGTGTTTTTTACAAATTCTTTTTAATTTCCTTTTGTCTGGAAATAGTCTTCTTCCTCATATTTGAGTTATAATTTTGCTGGATATAAAAATCTTAGATGGCAGGTTTCCCCCCCTCCTTTTCCTTCAGGGTTTTATATCTATTATTCTATTGTTTTCTTGCCTGCAAGAATTCTACTGAGAAATCTGAATTTATAGTTTTCTCCAGTAAATGATTGTTCTTTTCCCTCTAGTTGCTCTCAGGATGTTCTCCTTGCCTTGATATTGGAGAGTTTACCTATGGTATGTCATTATGTTTTGGGTTTTTTGGGGGGAGGGGTGTGTGTGGGGAGTGGTCTATCTTGTTTGGTATTCTTAGATTTGGGCTAGAATTGATTAATCCCCAAATCCATTCATAGATCTATGGTTTATATATGCCTGTGATTCACCTTAAAGACATAACTGTCATTTTATATTAGAGACTATTATCAATCATCCCCCCCGGGACATCATTCCCATTTCCACCAAGTCAATGCTGCCTCATACTGATCCTACAGGGCAGGGCATAACCCTGTGAATTCCCAAGACTGTAAATCTTTACAGGAGTAGAAAACATCATCTTTCTCCAGAGAAGCTGGGTGGTGGTTTTGAACTGCTGGTCTTACAGTTAGCAGTCCAATGCATAACCACTACACCTTGATAATACCACTAGTTTAAACAATGGTATAGACTTTAAAACACAGTTTAGAAATGGAAATTAAACAAGTATAGGTCAACTAATGAAATACACATTGTTGACTTATACAGATTAAACACTTCAGTGACTGGACACTATTTACACAAACCATGGGAGTTGGTAATAGGGCAAAACTTTCAGTAACATTTATTTATGATAGCAGAGCAGTAACTACCAAATTAATACATGTCATAAGGAAGAAAGGAGGGCATTAAAAAAGTAAGAATATGGTCATTCTGGGCCACCATTCATCAGGTACTCTCAAGGGATGAGATTCAAACCAAAGTCTAATATCTTCTGGTTTTATACCCTGAGGCATGCCTTGTAGTCATCTGATTCTTCTCATACTAGGGAGTTTGAGCCTTAAGTCTACGTGAGTTTGAGGTAAATCCCAGTTCACTTAGTGGGGTTTCCACATCGAGTCCTTCTGATGTTGCCTATGAAGGATGTTGTGTGTCTTGAAAGAACAGTCTAATGTCCCAGAACTCTATAGCACATATCCTGGGCCACAAAGAGCTGTATAGAAACTAGGTCAAAAGTGCTTATTCAGGAACTTAGGACCATGCATATTTCCCCCTTGTTTTTTATACAAGTATTGTTAGGTATTTTTTTCCCTGATGGGAGGTTGTTCCTCCGTTTTCCTACCAACAAAATTGTAATCTCCTGCTCTGAAGCATGTATGTCTCTCTCCCCATACCTTGAATTTCCAGTATGGTTTCCTTGTCACTCTGGTCGAAGTTGGATTAGGGTGGCCTTAGTACAATTTGATACGGCAGAAATGGAATGATTACCCTCTCCCCATATCTTGAAAACCTGCTCAGCTGAGGTGAGGTCTCCTCTGTTGAAGTGGTTTTAAGATGTACATATATAAAGGGTGATATGTGTTTCATGGATGCTAGGCAGTTTCTTTACCTAGTTGCTTAGGAGACAAGGTTAGAAGATGACATGTCCTGAGAACAGGGGCCTGCCTTCATCATGATGTTTACCTTATAGTAGTGTACTCAGACAATCTTTGTCCTTTTGTGATTGACTAGCCTCCTTCAGCATAATGGTTTCCAGGTCGCTCCATGTCATAAGGCGTCTCGTCGCTGTGTTTAGGGATGCAGAGTATTCCATCGTGTGTATGTATGAGGGTTTCTTTATCGAGTCTTCTACTGATGGGCATTTGGGCTGTTTCCTGCTTCCTATTACTTTGAACTGTGCTGCAATGAACATGAGAGAGTGTAAGTCTGTTCATGTTCTGTCTCTTTATTTCTTTGTGCTTTATGGTCAGCAAAGTTATTTCCAGTTGTGTGTATGTAGCAAGGTTTCTTTATGCATTTTTCTACTGATAGGCATCTGGGCTATTTCCGGCTTCTTGCTATTGTCCACTGAGCTGGAATCAATGAATATGGGAGAACATATATTGGGGTAGGTGCCCAGCAAAGGTATTGCTAGGTTGTATGTATTGCTATTCTCAATTGTTTTAGGTATTGCCCTATTGCTTTTCACAATGGTTGTACATATTTATAAACTCATTGTCTAAGTATAAGAGTTCTAATGTCTTAGCACCCTCCTCAGCATTTGTTGTTCTTTGATTTTTTAAAAAATGGGGCTATAAGATGTGGTTATATTTCATCCCCCCCCAAAAAAGATATTTCATCATTTGTTTTGATTTGCATTCTCCAGATGGATAGTGATGACAAACATTTTGCATGAGTTTTCTCTGGCACTTGAGGGTCATCTTTTGTAAATTGTATATTCATATAATTTGCCTACCTTTCAATTGTATTTTTTTATTGCACAGTTGTAATACTAGACTTATTTTAGTAATTAGTCCCCTGTCCGTTGTCATTATTAAAGGTCCCTCTTCCCCAATTAATGGACCCTCATTTTACTCTTTTGATGTGAATATTTTATGTTAAATAGGTCCTAGTCAGCTCTTGGCTTTTACTGTTTGTACTTCTTTTATTAGATTCAGTAGTCTGTCTTACAGCTTTTAGAAGTTACTTTCTCTTCTTATTCTGTTAGGGAAAATGTCTTCGAAGATTTCTTGTACTATTTTTTTCCCCTCCTTGAATTCCAGTGAGATATGATATTGTTTGATGGTGTTCCACATAATTCTTAGGCTTTTCCCAGATCTCTTTTCTGTTGATAATCCCTCTCTTGGGTTACAGTCAAGGAATTTGTCTTCAAACTCACTTATTTATTTTTAATATCAATTTTTATTAAAAATGTAAACTTGGGGGGGGGGTACACTTCTTCCATTATATTGCTCTGTTCTTTTAAAGTGTTTTTTGATAGTGTTATCTTGGTATTTATTTTTTGGAAATCTGTTGTTTTTTTGTTGTAAGGCTTCTAAATTTTCTATTTTTCCCCCCATAGCTCTCTTGAATTTTTTCTCCATCCACTGAAAGTAACTGATAATTTCTTCTGAATTTTTTCCTGGTAATTCAAGAGCCCATTTTTCTTTTCAGAAAACTCCTTTAGATTTGGGTCTGGTTCCCTTATTTGTAGGGAGCACTAGTAGTGTAGTGGGCTATACATTGGGCTGCTAACCCTAAGTTTCTTGGAAGAAAAGATGAGGCTTTCTATAATCATAAAGATTTACAGCAGATGTACTCTATGCTCGATAGCTTTTGCCAGTCATAAACTACTCAATGGCAGCGTTCACTTGTTTGTGTGTCCCATCCCCTCCGTGTGTATGCACCTATATTTTCTATCTTTGTGTGGTAGTTACATAATCTTGTATCAGCTTGAGGATATTAAGAGTGCAGGGGTGGGGTCTAGTTTGTTAATCATGTCATGTGGGGAACTGGCCCTGCCTAAATTCCTGCCCAACCCAACTTCCGCGTTCCAAGCTACAGGCTCTGTAGCACGGGCGGTTGTAAAAGCTGACCTTTTCACCCATTGGTTAAAAATACCGAGCACTCATTGGACTACAGACATACCATATTAGGAATATGATGGACTTGGCAGTACGCCTGATGAACCTTAATTTGCATGCGGACGTCTTTGAGAACTATTGCGCGCCCTTTTAATATACCCAGAACCTGCAGCTGATTGGTTATCATTCTTGTGCTTCATTATAATATACATATTGGATTGGATGTTATGCAGCACGCCTTATTAAAATATGCACCTCCCAGTTCCTCTTTACTGCAAATATATACCTCGAGCTTTGCCCAAATAAATGAGCTTGATCAGCGCTTTGACTTGATCCACGTCTCTGTGTCTTTCTTTCATCCAGGTTCGCCTTTCCCTCTAGGGTCATGCTCATGTGTCCCGCAGGCCGGGACACTACAATGTCACAGCCTGATGATGTCTCCTTGTGGGCATGACTTCTCATGAGGAGTCTGGGAACTTCCTTTCTCTTTCTGCCATGGTTTTCCTGTTGACAAGCCACACAAGCACTCGCTGAGACCTGCAAGAGCTTCTCGCATGACTTCACCTTCCTGTTCACAAGACACATTGAGCCACATGGAGACCTGTGCCAGCCCTGAGATGTTTCCTCTGCCATTGTATCCATGACTATTCACCCACCGGCCTGTGATCATCTTGCATCAATGCATGTGGCTGCATGAGTTTGAAGAGAGATTTATGGGCTATTATTGGACTATGGGCTAACATCAGACTTATGGACTTGATTTGGACTGAGAATGGGATGTTTTCTTGAGATCTAATCACTCTTTGATATAAAGCTCTCTCTTACACATATGTCTGTGTTTTTCTAGTCAACCCAGTCTAACACACTGAAACATCTTGATGCAACTATTAAGGGTGAGAGGAGGGCTGGATCCTTAGGGGTAGTTGACTCTATAAATTGGTGCAGGAAAGGAATAATTAGAAACCAAAAGAAAAAGAAGAAAAAAGAAAAAGAAGGAAGAGAACATGAAAGAAAAAGATTAAATCTGCAGTCAAAAAGTTCTAGCAAATATGAGGGGGCTTAAAAACAACACCTGGAATTGTGCTGGGTGGAGCAGAGCGTTTGCAGCACGCATTTCTTCCTGCTAGGCAAGCATCGAGCAACTCACTCTGAGTTAGCACACCAAGTGGAGTTGCCTGGGAAGGTTCTCTGTGGTCACAGGGAATTTTTTCATAAAAGCAGTTTTGCTCAAACCTCGTTTTTTCCTGATGGCGGATTTAAGAGAAAAGCATGTGGCTGTAAAATTTTGTTTCCTGCTCGGGGAAAACTTAAGTGAATGAGTGGTTTTCTTATTTCAAAAAAGGAAAAATATTGATGACAAACCACATTCTGGATGTCAGTCAACTTTCTGAATGGATGAAAATGTTGATTCGTAGTGCATGTGGAGTTCATTCCACCAGGTCAGACTGTTAATAAGACTTTCTATTTAGAAGTTCTGAAAAGATAGTGTAACAGTGTCCAAAAAAAAAAAAAAAAAAAGGCAGATGGGGGACAGATTTTGCCACCATGACAATGCACCTGCTCATGCAGCCTACTCAGTGCACCAGTTTTTTGTAAAAAACAGCATGTTTCTCTTGCCCCACACACCTAATTCATCTGACCTCACTCCATACTATTTTTTTTGTTTCCTCGAATGAAGAGGAATATGAAAGGAAAGTGATTTGATAACGTAGAAGAGCTAAAGACAAAAACCGAGGGAGGTACTGTCAGTCATCCAAACAGATGAGTTTGAAAAATGTAAACAAGGATGAAGTTGCAGATTTGACAAATGTATTAAGTGTAATGGAAAGTACTTTTAAGGTAATAAGGTCATTTTGTCAAAAAACTTAAATAGCTTTGAAAAAATTCTGGGTTTTGTTTTTTTTTTGGGGGGGGGTAGCCCCTGGTATAATATTTGGCCTCCCTACAGAGGCCATGGTGAAAATCATGTACAATATTTAACCCAAAGGGGAATGGGTTTTCATCATTGAGGGAAAAAAAAGTAACCAAATTAAATAACCCTGGGAGCTATAAGGTAAGAAACGTGAGGCAGCATGGCTAAAGGGCCGGAGTCCCAGGTTGTGGAGGGTCCCCTACTTGGCCTAATGGAAAGCAGTTGCCATTGAATCAATTCAGACTCCTGGAGATTTCATGTATGTCAGAGTATAACTATGCAGCATATAATTTTCAATGTTGATTTTCAGTAGATTGCTAACCCTTTCTTTGAGGCATTTCTCAGTGGACTTGAATTGCCAACCTCTGGCTGAGCAGATGAGATTACTAACCATTTGCACCATCCAGGGACTGAAGACTGAGGGGGGCGGGTGTGTGTGTGTGTGTGACTATATCTGGGATTAATATAACCCTATTACCCAACCTTTTGTGGTCTGAAGTGTGTTTCTTTGCCTAAAGACATTCTGGGTTTGGAACTGTGGAATTTCCTCTTTAGCTTTGTTACATCAACATTTGCTAAAGTTTAAAGATCTTTTGAGTAAAGACATCAAACAGACCCTAAAACCACAAATAAAATACCCTGTTTCACACGACGTTCAGAATCCACGTTTAATTATTATGGCCTGAAAGAAATACAGGCTTCCTTGCCATGGGATGTTAATGTCTTTATTAATGTGGTCCTAACATTGTATTTGCTGTTCCCCCTCCCCCCCAAGAGTTGCAGATGAACAACATTTTTGTTCTTTCCAACTCACAGGCGACAAGGTAAGGGCTTTAGAGTTAAACAAAGGGAACAGGATGAGACAGAGGAAAACAACATGAAGGAAGCTTAAGGCAAATGTTATTCCCGTATTAAAGGGAACTCATCAAGAAAATATATGCCTTTCAATGAAAATGTATGCAATATTCACCAACAGAATTCAGATCATTAAGAATTAGAACATACAGTTTGTAAACTATCTACACAGGATTGGCAGAAACAAGCCCATGTATCCTGCAGAGGCTCATGATACACAAGGACACAGAAACATCCACCTTAAGAACAAGTCTCTCACAAATTAGAGGCCAAGTATATTCTAAAAGCAATTCCATAATACAAGTCATGAGGCTGTCTGTGTTTGCTCCCGGCTACCCACAAATGACCTACAGTAGAGATCATGGACCAGCATCCTTCGGGCGAGGCTGTCTGTGTTTGCTCCCCGCTACCCCCAAATGACCTACAGAAGAGACCATGGACCAGCATCCTTCGGGCTCCCTTCTAGAAGCTCTCCATCAGGACACATGGGGGGTCAGATCCACAAGACTCTCAGAGACACAGAAGGAACATGGTGACATGGTACAGTGAGCACCTCAGCTTACAAGAGAGCTGTTAAGAAAGGAAGTAGTAGTATCTTTTGATCCTGGATTTGGATGTGATTTTCTAAGTACTCCATCCCCAGTGGTCAACATTTATGTCCCAATTCTGTTTTATTTTATTTACAGTCTGACTGGCAGATGGCCCTGCAGCAGGCAGAGAAACAAGGAAGCAGCCATGTGGCCTAGAGGAATTGCTAATGCACTGCACAGAAGTTTGAGAAGGTGATGCGTGCTATGCCAAGGGTATCTCTGTTCTGCTTTGGTCTTGAAGATACAGTAAACTTATGGTCCCAGATGCTGCTCTGAACCTGAAGTTACGGATTCCAGAATTCATTTTGTTCCTGTTTTGTGTTTTCCAGAAGAATATAGCCAGGAAGTAGAGTCTCAAGGCGTATCACCATGTGAAGAACACCTCCTTGAATACCCCCAACCTCCTTGTGTGAGCTGCTGCAGGCCCTGGCCTGGTGAAACAAAGCTGCCAAACCCACGGTGTTCACCCTGTCCACCAAGCATAGGCTCCATCTGCCAGACTGGTGAAGGTAGGTGGGCAAGAGGGGCCAGCACCCACTACCCAGCCAAGAGGCAGGTCCGGCAGCAGAATTGAATGAAAAGTTTCCGCTCACAGAGCCTGTTCGATTTCACCATCTCGCAGAATGTTTCATCAGCTAGTAACCCCGCCAGAAAAGAAAAATGAGAGATTAGTTAGACTTTATGGAGTCACTGAGTGGTAAAAATTATTAAGAATTTTACTACAGCCTGAAGGTTCAGCAGTTCAAACCCACCCAAAGGTACCTTGGAAGACTGGTCTGGCAACCAGCTGTCCAGAGGTCATAGTTTTGAAAACCCTATTTAGTTGTACTTGTCATACATGGGGCTACTAGGAGCTGAAATTGATTTGATGGCCTGTTAACCACAAGGTCAGCAGTTCGAAAGCAAAGGCTTCCTATTTGTGTAAAGATGTATAGTATTGAAAACCCACAGGGGCAGTTCTACTCTGTCCTGTAGAGTTGCTATGATTTGGAATGGACTCATTGGCAGTGAGTTAGTTTTTGATTTTAATAAGAGATTTTGGAGTCTGATAAAATTGTTCCCTTCATTCTACATTTGCTGGGAACTGCTGGGATGCCAGGAGTGGGGTGTCTGTGTGTCTGTGTGTGTGTGTGTAGCGGGGACATAATGAGGTAGGACAGCGTGGCAGCCTTCACATCTCCTCTGTGATTGGGAGGGGAGGTGGGGGGCAGGGCACTTGATTTCTGCCAGGTAGCAGCTAGAAATGTAGGTGCTTACACCAAGTGTGAGGGACAGAGGGGTTTATGTGGTATACTAATGGGGCTTTTTTAGGTGGAAGGGGGGCTGAGAAGACAGAGCAGAGGATCTAGAATGTCCTGTGTGGATTTATTATCCTGAGTGATTGTGTGGTGGTGGTGATGGTGGTGGGGGACATGGTGGAGGGCCCTGGAATGGGGCTACTGCTATGGTTCAGTGGACACCCTGATGGAGAAAGGCAATGATGTAATGGGGAGAAACGCCAAGGGAGATAGATCTGATGACAGAAAAGGTGACAGAGTGATGTTGAGGATGGTCCCATCCTGTTGGATTTGATGATGTCTGGCTATTCATGGAACCAGGAAGACCTTCTTGTGACAACCTCCTTCTTGGGCTGGTGTATGACCTGAAGAGGTGGCCTCTTAACGAGGTCTTTCTGGCCTTGGAAGAGGCACAGGTCTGCCTTGAATCAATGTGAGAGGCTTAAAGGAAAGTTGGAGAAAGGACCTTAGAGAAATCTGAGGTCCACTAGGCTGCAGGGCAGGATGGCTGCTCAGTGGGCTCCTCTGACCAAGGCCAACGGGCGAACTCCTGAGGGGTGGCCCTGCCCGCCAGTGCTCACCATTGCTGCACGTGTGGTTGGTGATGCAAGATGCCCCCAGCTGTGTGAAGCCCAGCTTACATTTGCTGCAATTCCTACTGGAACCCTCGCAGCTTGCACAATTCTCATCACACCTGTGGGAAGAAACAGGCCTGTTGTAGTTTGGGGAGGAGTCCTGCTGCTTACTTTGATGGTTATGCCCTGAGCTTCAACGATACTTGACCCTAGGTGACTGGCAAACCCAATTCTGAGCTGCAGCTACCAGGCTGAGAACCCTTTCATGCAATGCCGGCCTCATCGAGGGGCGAGTGTCCTCTAAACTCCTGTTCCCTCTTGATGGTCCTGGCCAAACCTGGCCCAGAGAGGGATATGGGTCTTTTTCTGATGCAAAGTAAATGTAATCTAGGGAAGGGTTGGCACACATTGGCCCCTGAGTTACAGCTGATCTGTTTCTGTAAATAAAGTTTTATTGGAGCACAACCAAATTCACTCATGGATATAATACCTCTGGCAGTTATTTTCCCTTCATTTTCCCCCCAACAGTTTTATTGGCATGTAATTCACATTTAAAAAAATTCAATCACATCAAGAAGAGTTGTACAATCATCACCACAATCAGTTTTTTGCAATATTTTCTTCATTCCTGTGCTCATCATTATTAGCTCGCTACTTCCCTGCAACCTCCCCTTCCGTACTCACAAGGAGCCATTAATCCACTTACTCCTCTATAGATTTACCTATCCTGGACTTCATATATAGAAAAACATTAAACAAACAAACAACCAATAAAAAAACCTAACAAGAATAACAAAATAAACAGATAAAACCTTCAATAGAAAAAAAATAGAAAATATTAAAAACTAGAACAAATTTAAATGAATCAAGGGAGATCAAATGATAGGGTGCTAAATGTTAACCTAACTGCATCTGCAACGATCCACTTTTCAATGCATTCTGTATGTTAGCAAGGTTGTTCACATTCCTGGTCCACGGTCAGGGGGTTTCACCAGAGGCTTAATCCACGTGCATTTCCCCTTCACTTTTCAAAAACGGAAACAGCTTTAAAATGGGTCCAAAGAGAGATCAAATGATGTTACATTTTGACCCAACTACGTCTGCCATAAACGGCCTTACAATGTTCTCCGTCTGATAACACATCCCTCAATTATAAAAGGAGAATATTCACAGGGGGCTTAATCCACGTGTGGACCTTGCAAATGAATTTTGGGCTTCAACTGTCACCCATAGATTTCTAAAAATCAAGTGTTCACAATTTAAACGCTGATACCATTCCCTCTTTTAGATTTGCATTATATTATTTACAATCCTTTGATCACACAGGCTGATGTGCTTCTTCCATGTGGACTTAGTTGACATATGGCAGGTTTTGTACTACAGTAGCTGAGGTGAGGAGCTGTCATAGAGACAATTTGGCCCACAGATCCTCAAATATATACTTTTTGACCAATCTAGCCTCAGGACTTGAACTTGCAATGTTCCCCACTTTGGACCTGCAATGTTCCCCACTTTGGACCCGGTATTACTCACAAAGCACCATGTCAGAGTGTAGCACCTGGTGACCAGGTCTTGCCCATTACTCTCAACTCACAATTTACCACCTCTAGTCCCCAGCTGGTCATTTGCTTGCTGGAAGTTGCTCAGAGTCATCAGCCGGAACATCATGGTGCAGATCTGCACTGTGGATCTGGGGAGATTATGCTCTCTCAAAGCTGGCATGGTTAGGCTGAAGAGCCCTGCAGACAGAATCTAGGCAATATTAAGTCTGTGCCCTTTGGGAAAATTCTACACTGAGATGTCTTCAGAGGCAAGGGAACATTCTCCACAATAGATACTTTCTTAAGAATTTCAGTTTATCTCCTCCCTGGCTCTGTGCAGGTCTTTCTTTTGGGGGTGTTTCTCCCAAGAAATGGCATGTTTAAAAATGTGCTACATACCCAAATTGACTGGTATAGACAGCATAATAGAGCTATCACACAAAAAGATACAGATCAAGTCCATCTAAAAAGTCCCAATAGCAACAGTAACAAGAAAACCCTATGTCCAGACGGCTTCACCAGGGTATGCTACCAAGCATTCAGGGAAAAGTGGACACCAATTCCATATAGACTATTCCAGAATATGGAAATGGATGACAAGCATGCAAACTCATTTTATAGAGTAAAACCCTTACACTAAAACCAGGCAAAGATATTACCAGAATAAAAAATTACAGACCAATTATCTTTTATGAAATGTAGATGCTAAATTTTACAACAAAATTCTAGCTAATAGAATTCAGCAAAACATTAAAAAATAAAAACAAACATCACAATTGAGTGGGATTCAGACCAGATATGCATGGATGGTTCAATATTAGAAAAACAATCAATATAATTGATTCACTACATAAATAAAACAAAAGAAAAGCATTCAATCATAGAGTTCAATATAGAAAAGTCATTCGACAAAAATCCAACACCTATTTCTGATAAAAATATTTAATAAAATAGGGATAAAAAGAAAATTCCTCAGCATAATAAAGGCCATCTATGTAAAAGCAATGGCCATCATTTTGGTCAGTGGAGAGAAACTGAAAGCATTCCCTGTGAACAGGAACGAGACCAAAATGCCCTTATTTAAAATAGTCCTAGAAGTTTTGGCCAGAGCTTTTGGCAACAAAAAGAAATTAAAAGCATTCAAATTGGCAAAGAAGAAGTAAAAATCTCTCTTTTGCATATGACATGATTCTCTACCTTCAAAACCCAAAGACTAAACAACAATAACAACAACGAAAATTGCTGCAATTTATTTTAAAACTTGGTAATATGGCAGGTGACAATATCAACAGACAAACATCACTTGGCTTCCTACATACTAAGGAAAAGAACTTTTAAAAGAAATTAAGAAAACAAAATCATTTACAACAGCCATTCAACAGATGAGATACTTAAGAATAAACCTAACCAGAAAGACAGAAAACATACACAGGAAAACTACAAAACACTACGACAAGGCGCCCAAAAGACCTACCGAAGTGGAAGAATGCTCCATGTTCACAGATAAAAGACCTAATATTGTGAAAATGATGATGTAAGCCGAAGCAATCTATAAGTATAATACAATCCTAATTCAGATCTCAGCATCATTGTTCAAAGAAATGGAAAGATGAAATCTCCAGTTTCATATGGTAAGGAAAAACTCAGGATAAGCAAAACTCGAAGAAAGAAGAACTCTAATTTCAACATTGTTATATAGTCATGGCCATTTAAACAGCCTACTATTTTTTTTAAATCATTTTATTGGGGGCTCATACCATTCTTATCACAATCCACACATACATCAATTGTATAAAGCACATTTGTACATTCATTACCCTCATCATTCTCAAAACATTTGCTCTCCACATAAACCCCTGGCATCAGCCCCTCATTTTCCCCCTCCCTTCCTGCTCTTCCCTCCCTCATGAATCCTTGATAATTTATAAATTATTATTTTGTCATATCTTCCACTATCTGACGTCGCCCTTCACCCACTTCTCCGCTGCCCGTCCCCCAGGGAGGAGGTTATATGTAGATAGATCCTTGTAATTGGTTCCCACTTTCTACCTCACCTTCCCTCCACTCTCACCACTGGTCCTGAGGAGTTCATCTGTCCTGGATTCCCTGTGTTTCCAGTTCCTATCTGTACCAATGTACATCCTCTGGTCCAGCCAGATTTGTAAGGTAGATTTGGGATCATGATAGTGGCGGGGATGAAGCATTTAAGAACTAGAGGAAAGTTGTATGTTTCATCATCGCTACCCTGCACCCTGACTGGCTTGTCTCCTCCCCGCGACCCTTCTGTAAGGGGATGTCCAGTTGCCTACAGATGGGCTTTGGGTCTCCACTCTGCACTCACCCACCTTCACAATGATATTTTTTGTTCTTTGATGCCTGATAACTGATCCCTTCGACACCTCGTGATCATACAGGCTAAACAGCCTACTATTGGTACAACGATAGAGAGATATGTAGACCAGTGGAACAGACTAGAGAACCCAGAATAAAACCATGTATCTATAGACAACCGATTTTTTGAAAAGGGGCCGAAATATATTAAATGTGGAAAAATAGTCTCTTCAAGAAATGATGCTAGCAAAATTGGATTTTCATTTGCAGCAGAATGAATCAGGATCCATCCTTCATACCATATACAAAAACACTCAAGTTGGATGAAAGGCTTAAATGTGAACACAGAACTATAAAGATCATTAATGAAAAAAATAAGGACAAATTTAGCAGCCCTCACACATGGCATAAATACATTAGGAAACACGAAAAACACCCATTTAACAGAAGACAAAATAGGAGCTGGGGCCTCCTCAAAACATATTTGTATTTATTAAAAGACAATCAAGAGAGTAAGAAAAGAACCCATAGGAAGGAAAAACATTATGAGCAAGGATATATCAGATAATGTGCAAATCTCAAACATCCATAGAAAACGACAACACTCCAACCAGAGAAAAGCAAATGACACAATTATAAAATGGGTAGCAGACATGAGCAGAGAACTCACCGAAGGTGACATCTGGGTGGCCAACCAAACAAATGAAGAAGAGTCTCGACTTCCTCCAGCACAGTGGTGAGTTCAAACTGCTCACCTTGCAGTTAGCAGCCCAAAGTGTAACCCCACTACCCAACAGGGCTTCTTGTCTTTCTTTTATAAACCATGTTGTTATGGCTCTTACAGCTCTTATAACCCATGCATCCATTGCATCAAGCACATTTGTATGTATGTTGCCATCATCATTTTCAAATATTTTCTTTCTACTTGAGCCCTTTGTATCAGCTCCTTTTTCTCTCCCTCCCCCATCTTCCAACCCTCATGAACCCTTAATAAATTATAAATTATTATTATTTTCATATCTTACACCATCCACTGTTTCCCTTCACCCATGTTTCTGTTGTTTGTCCCCCTGGGGTGGAGGTGGAATGGTTATACATCGATCATTGCGATTGATTGCCCCTTTCTCTCCTCAGTTTTCCCCTACCTTCCTGGTATCGCTACTCCCACTACTGTTGCTGAGGGTTTATCTGTCCTGGATTGCATGTGTCAAGAGCTCTTATCTGTACCAGTGTTTATGCACTGATCTAGCTGTATTTGTAAGGTAGAAGTGGGATCATGATAGTGGTGGGCAGGGAGGGAGAAGTAGCATTTAAAAACTAGAGGAATGCGATGTAACAATGATGAGAAATACAACTTTCCTCTAGTTCCTAAATGTTTCCTCCCCGCTCCCAGTACCATGACTCGAATTCGATCTTGCAAGTCTGGCTAGACCAGAGGAGGTACACTGGTACAGATAGGAACTGAAAATACAGGGAATCCAGGACGGATGAGCCCTATAGGACCAGTGGTGTGAGTGGCAAAACAGGGAGGGTAAAGGGAGAATGGGTAGGAAGGAGGGAACCGATTACATGGGACTGTGTGTGACCTCCTACCTGGGGGACAGACAACCGAAAAGTGGATGAAGGGAGACGTCGGACAGGGCAAGATATGACAAAATACCCATTTATAAACTATCAAGGGCTCATGTGGGAGGGGGGAGCGGGGAGGGAGGGGAAAAATGAGGACCTAATGTCGGGGGTTTAAATGGAGAGAAAATGTTTTGAGAAACGATGTACAAATGCACTTTACACAATTGATGTGTGTATGGATTGGGATAACAGTTGTATGAGCCCCTAATAAAGTGATTTATATAAAAAAAATATTAAAAAATAAAATAAAAACTAGAGGAATGTTGTGTGTTTCATAGGTGCTACATTGCACCCTAATTGGCTCGTCCCTTCCTTTTGACCCTTCTGTGAGGGGATGTCCAGTTGTCTACAGATGAGCTTTTGGTTTCCATTCCTACCCCCCTTGTTTGCATCGATATGATTGTTTGGGGTCTTCTGATGCCTGATACCTGATTCCCTCAAAACCTCGTGATCACATAGGCTGCTGTGCTTCTTTCATGTGGGCTTTGTTGCTTCCCTGCTAGATGGTCGCTTGTTTAACTTCAAGCCTTTAAGACCCCAGTTGCTATATCTCTTAATTGCCAGGCACCATCAGCTTTCTTAACATTTACTTAGCCACCCATTTTGCCTTCAGCAATTGTGTAGGGAAGAATACCAGGTCACTAAATCAAAGTGTTCTTGCATTGAGGGAGGACTTGAGTAGCGGCCCCATGTCCGTCTGGCACCTTAATACTTAACATATAAATATATGTACCTAGACCTATATCTCTATTGTTATATATTAATATATTTATATATATACATGGCTATATCTATACCTCTAAATGTCTTTTGCCTCCTACTTCTTTCCTCTATTTCCTTTTACTTTCCTTTTGTCCCATTGTAATGTTTGACCTTCATTTGGCTCGCAGTAATTCCTCACGGCTACGTTGCACTTGATCAAACCCCACCAGGTGTTCTACTCCCTCCTCCACATTGATTTTAGACCTCTTGCTGTTCCCTTGTCCCTGAGTTTGTTGGTTCCCCACTCCCTTTCCCCAACCTCTGTTTTCCCTGGGGCCCCCCTCCCCAACCATCAGTCCCTATTGTTTTCTCCTTTAGATTATCTTGCCTATTTTGTATAGATAGACATGAAAAAGAAGAAGAAAAAAGGCCTATAAGTAATTTCAGGTCTGCTGACCCTTCTGTATGATTTCTGGTTGAGTCTGAGGAGGTGCCGAGCCCTGCCCTCCAAGTCTGAAGGGTATTTTCAGGATTCCTCAGTGTGTTAGACAGGGTTCTAATAAAACCAAATTGCTGATAATATATTTATTTATAAAGATAATTAGATATAGAACAAGAAATGAACTGTTAAATCATATACAGATAAATATATAATACAAGAAATGAACGGTTAAATTTTAAAGCACTACAAATGGCTCACTGCAACTCATTCCCGTGAGAGAGAGTTGTGAGAGACTAGCAGTCCTTCAAGTGTAGTCTGCTGCCAGATCTTCCTCTATTTATAGAGAGAGCTAGGCTATGTCAGCACAACAGCCAATCACAAGGCAGATCACCAACTGTCAGCCAGGTCACCAACCGCCAGTCTCCAGATCCAGAGATGTCTTAAAGGGACCTCAACTTACAGCAACACAGTCCACAGGCCAGGCGTCCCACAGGTAGTGTAGCCTTTAAATTGAGGCACAGAACAAGCAAGGCAGCCGCACACTGGTCCGATGATCAAAGAGCGAGAGACAAGAAAGACAAGTCTCACCAAGCCATTTATCTCTCGCCCTTCAGTTAATCCCACTTGTGTTTATCAGCCAGGCTGGCACAATAAACTATCTCACTCAGGGAGTTCGTTACTTTGCTCCTCTTGCTACTGTGTTGTGCTTCCTTCACATTTCACCCTGGTGTGTGTGGGGGCCAGAACGAGAAAAATTCCTACACCATCTCCAGTGCTGTCCTCTGCAGCGCTGTGGGTCAGTGAGGGGACATCGTGCCTTGGGGTGGGGTTGCCCCTATGGTTCTCTCTGTGCCTTGGCTGTTACAAACAGGAGTGTCATGCTTGGGACTTGGATGCTGTCACTCTTTCTCTCTCTCTCCTTCCCTCTTACTTTGCTCCCGTGTGGTCTGGGCAGACTTGCCACTCTCCCTGTGTTGTATCTTCAGTGCTGTCCTCTGTAGTGCAATCTTTTGGGGATGGGGTAGACTTAGCTCAGATTGGGGCCAGCCCCACAAACCTTGCTGTTTCATGCTGGTATGTTGCTCTCAAGACTTGGCATACCAGGTTGAGGTCTGGTCCCTGTTTCCCTTTCCGGTGGAGACTAGGGCTCCTTTTCAATGACATGCATTGATTAACAGAAAATAACAAAGAAAAATACGTACAGATAATAATGAAAAAGTTACATTTCCATAATTTATTTAAATTACAGGCATATTTTTATTTATATGTGTGTATTGTGTATGTGTGTTCAGAAGTTATCCTATTTATGAGAAACAATAGTAGATAAATTCTGTGTTTTTTCAGCTCTCCATTATACAGATGTTAGAAAAGGAAAATAAATGTAACTTTTTTGAAAAACATTTCTCCTGAAAATCTCTTTGTAATATCCCAAGTCTTTATGAGTACTTCCTACAAATAAGTTATGCTGTGAAATTAAAACAAGCAAAAAAAAGAAGAAATATTTGATTATTAAATATGGATAATTACTAAAAGCTCACTAACCATTCAAGAAATCCAAATACAAACAATGATGAGACACCACTTCCTACTGGCACTAATAGCAAAGTTCAAAAAACCTAGAAAACAAATGCTGGAGGAGATGTGGATACTGGAACCGTCATACACTCCTGGAGGGAGTGTAAAACTGTACCACTGCTATGCAAAGTGGTATAGAGCCTCCACCATCAAGTGTGAATAGAAATACTATATGATCCAGCAGTCTCTCGACTTGGTATATACTCTAAAAGAAATAAGAAGCAAAACATGAGCAGGGATATGCATAGCCATGTTTATTGGAGCATTATCCATAATAGCAAAAAGATGGAAATAAGCTAACTGCTCATAGGTGGAAGAATGGATTTAAAAAGCTTTTGTACATACATACAGAGGAATATTATCCATCGCTAAAGAACAATGATGAAACTGCGAAACATCTTATTACATGGATGAATTTGGAAGATATCATGCTGAGTAAATTTAGTCCAATCTATAAAGATAAATACTATACGAGACCATTATTCTAAACAAAAAAACCCCAAAAAACAAATAAAATGAAACTAAATGGTTTTAATAACGAAAGAAGAAGAATTTATGGTTACAGAGAAACTAGGGAGAGGGGAAGGGAAAGAGAAGAAGGAGGAAGAAAATAAATAAAATCAATTAAAGGAGATAGTCCCACACTAGCTGTAGATAAATAGATAAAAAGATAGATAATAACACGGATAGTATGAACACACACACACACACACACACACAAAATGAGGAAATTGCTAGAACCCTATTCAGCCCTTTGTTGTTATTCTATCTACCCCAAATCCATTACCTGTGACACAGTAGGTATTCAACAATGGTCAATAAGTGAACAAAGGAATGAACTTCACCAACTCACATGTGACCTTGGCCAAATCACTAATTGCACTTATTCCTCATCCTCTTTGGGGAGGAGGGAGACACTCTGGTCCTCTCCATCCTCTACCCACCTCCCTGCTCCCAGAAGCGACCCTTCTCCTTGGCTGAACACCAAGTCTGGCCTGCCCTGCCGTTTTGGCGGAGTGAGGAGATTATATGAAAGGAGTCATACCTTCGACACACTTTGTGGGGCAGGCCTGGCATTTGCTCTGGGTAGAATCCCTCACCACAGGCCGGCACACACTTCCAGTCGTGGAAGTGGAAGGTTTTCGCACAGTGAATACAATCTTCTCTGCCAGGCCCTGTGGGTGCAGGAACAGAAATGGATATCAAGGGTCACCCCATGGATCACTGTGTCCCAGGCCTACTATAGCACATGATGAACTCTATCCAGACACCCACAGCCACCTTTGCTAGTGTTTCCCAAGTAGCCACCAAGAACCTGAACCAGTCCCATGACTCTTGGGGGGTGAGTGTTGCTGTTCCCATTTCACAGATATCCTTGGGAGCATGATATGCACAGCCCCATACTACCTGTGCCACACTGGTTGCAAGTACGTCATTGTCCAATACTACTGCTTCTCTTAGACCTGTACCAGCTAGTATCAGAGCCAGTAGCCAGCACAGGTAGCTTATGAGTACTTGAAATGTCTCTATACAAAATTAGGATGTATTATAAATGACACATACACACCAGTGTTCAAAGACTTAGAATGAAGACTCATTAATTTTTTTATGTTGAGTATATGTTGAAATGCTAATATTTTAGATACTCTGGGTTAAATAAAGCATACTATTAAGATTAAGTTGACCTATTTCTTTTTACTTTAAAAAATGTCGCTATCTGTGGTAGTCACCTAATCTGGTGTCAATGTAAGGAGTAAGTGTGTAGGGGTGGAGTCTAGGCTGTCAATCTGGAGATAGCCAATGAGACTTCTTTTTTTTTAAATCCTTTTATTAGGGGCTCATACAGCTCTTTTCACAATCCACACATACATCAATTGTGTAAAGCACA
>NW_022103904.1:28344698-28346727 GCF_000313985.2 Echinops telfairi | reverse complement strand
AAATGCCCTTTGCCTCCTAGTTCTTTCATCTATTTCATTTTACTTTCCTCTTGTCCCACTAATATGTGTAGCAAGGCTGTAAATCTTAAAGAAGCAGACTGTCACCTCTTTCAAATGTGGCTATTAGGAAATATAAAATAGCATCTGTCACTTATACCCTATTTCCATCAGATGGAGCAATGAGTCAGGTGATATGGTTGCTGCTATTGTCAGTTGCAGTAAAATCAGTTCCTTCTCATAGTGGCCCTATGTACAACAGAACAAAACAATGCTTAATCCTGTGCCATCCTCCTTTTTGTTATTGATATGGGTAAAGGGAAAAGTAAGATTTTGGGAACTAGTGTCAATAGGTGAAAAATGATATTTTTGGAACTAGTGTTGATAGGTGTTTGATGTTGAGGATCGGGGCATCTGTAACAACAGAGAATAAACAACTAATGATTTAGGAGAGAGGGTCTGATTTCAAGACACATTTTCCCATCTTCCTGAGGTCAGAGAAATCCCATCCAGTAGAAGCGATACTCTCTCAGGCCAGGGGGCATACAGCTGAGTGCTCTGGGGGACACAGTCTTTCTGGGATTTAGTGTCCTCACCTATATAGTGTGATGAAAACAGTGTGGGGACTCATGGGGACAGAGGGACAACACTTGGGGAGGGCTCCATCTGTTCAAGTCCCATGTGTTGACAGGAAGCGATAGTTTCCCTTAGGGATGAGGACCTGCCCTTCAGAGAACTGGGCATTGGGCCCTGTGGGGGAGCCTGAACTGTGGCCCTGGCCATGATGTGCATAGCTGTTCTGTCATAGGGAGAGGTTGAGAAGACATCACTGCTCTGGTGCATGGGCTCCTTCTATGAAGTCCTGCGAATGAGGAGATTGCTGGGAGAGAGGGCAGGGAGGGGGGAGGACAAGCTGAGTAGAACTGCAGCCATTCCCGGCACCGCCTCTCACCGGAGAACTTAGACCTCCAGAAAAGCCTCTGACGGCAGGTCTCTCAGCTGCAAGATTTCAGGTTTGAAATCAGGGAGGGCAAGAGTGTGTTATCTGGGGTCTGAGATCCTGTCAACCACCCACCAAATGCTGATGTGGCTCAGTAAGCTGGTGAGGTGGATGAGTGGGCAGTGTTTGCCCAGGGTCAGTCCCACTTGCCATCCTTGCCAACCCCCACATCAGAGAGAGTTTCTATTCCTTTAAAAAGTAGCACAGAGGCCAGACCCCTGGCTTTTAGCTCTTAAGGGGAAGGGGCCTGGTGTAGGAGAAGAGATTTGCAAGGGGTGAGAATAGGTAGGATACGCTCTTCACCTACCCTCAAGACTTGAGAAGGAGCTCTGAGCTTGAGTCTGAGAGAGTGTAAGAGAAGAGAGGAAGGTGAGAGCTGTGTAGGACCACAGGTGGGTGGAATCGCTATGGATGATGTTCTGCATGGAGGCTGGGGGCCCTGCCACCTGCTCTGGAATCTCTTGACTGGGTGGTGCTTGCAGGAGTTACTTCGCCCCAGGAGTGTGGTACAGTGGAAGTGCTGGTAGGTTGCATCCAGGGAAGACAGCCTGGGAAAGGGGAGTGCTAGAGTTCTTGGTAGCATTAAGGGGAAAGATCTGAGGGGGATGTTCCAGGGAGCTGGGGACGTGCCTATGTGGGTTGTGGAACAGGTGACATGGGGCAAGATGTCACCAGGAGGAAGTGAATGCAGGCTGAGGAAGGGGTGCTCTCTCAGGTGGGCCGCTTGGAGTGTACGCTCACAGACCTAGGGGCTCAGCATGAACCCTGAGAGCAAAGGGCATGGAGATGTATGGACCTGCAGAGAGAAGAGTAGTTCACCTGCACAGGTTGAAGGAAGGGCTTGAAGAGACAAAGATCTCCCTGGGGTGAGCTGATAAAAAGTCAAGCTTGAAACCCAAAACTTGAAAGCTGGCTGTCATCAGGCAGCTTGGGGATCTGAAGCAAGGAGTATAAATTGGAATTCTTTTTTTTTTAAATTTGGCATTCTTCCCATTAGATTTTTTCCCCCAAATCATTTTATTAAGGGCTCAT
>NW_022103904.1:28336777-28344324 GCF_000313985.2 Echinops telfairi | reverse complement strand
GACAGGGAAGCCCAATGAGATGTGGTCTTTTACACACTGAGCACCAGCTCCTTTGGGGATTGTTCAAGGAGGGACATTTATATAATAAGAAAATACATATCACACTAGAAAGAGAGAAAGCAAAATACCATGCTTTCAAGTTGATTCCAGCTCATAGTGACCCTATATAGGATTTTCAAGACCATGAATCCTTACAGGAACAGATAGCCTAATTTTTGTCCTGATGAGCAGCTACTGGGTTGTAGTTAGTGGTTCAAAGCCCAATGCTTACCCAGAAGCACTACAAGGACTCCTAGACTAGCTACAAAGAGACCAAAGGTTATTAGTGGTTATGAGGGGTGGGCAAGAGAAAGATGAGGCTTACTACTCCTGTATAAAGTTTCAGTCTCTGAAACCCACAGGGCCAGTTCTATTTTTTCCTATTGGGTCTCCATGAGCTAAAATCAACTTGATGGTGCTAAGAAAAGAACAAGAACAGGGATGGGAGGAAAGTATTTTGCTGAAGGGGTATAGTGCATATGTTAATTTTTTTAAGTTTTACTGACATTTCACATATCATACAATTAATTCTATGTTTAAACATATTAAAAAGAGCTGTGAAATCCATTTTGGAGTATTATTTTCTTTCTTGCACTCATTATTATTAGTCTCCCTTTTCCCCAACCTCCCCTGGCAAAACCCTAAGAAATTATTAATCCAGTTACTGTCTCTATAGATTTAGCTATCTATTTTATCTAAAGAAAACCACAAAACAGCAAACCCCCAATAACAGTAACAAAATAAAACAGAGAATAACTTCAATCAACAAGAAATCAGAAAATAATACAAACTAGAACAAATTTAAAATGAGTCAAAAGGAAGAATAAATGATAAGGCATTAAATTTTACCCTAACTCCATCTGCATCAGCCCACTTTCCAATGCACAGAGTGTAGGCTAATGGTGGTAGGATAAAGAGAATGACCGGCTGGGCAACTTGCAGAATGTAACCATGGCCCTGAATGAGGACACTTGAACTGGCAGGTTTTGTTATGTGTATTTTCACCATATTAATGAAAAGGAACAAGAACCCTGAAAGCAATGGAAGGTTTTGTCTCCCTACAACTCCCTGACATGGAGTCTCTGTATCTTTGCAGGATGGGAATATTCATAATTATCCCACAGCAAAAGCTGAGCTTCCCCTCCAAAGACTGAAAACTCTCACAGTTGAGAGAGTTTCTAATGCTCAGAAACTCCAGCATGCTTGTTTAAAGGGAACCTTTGGATTTTAATGGTGCAATAAACATGGAAGGACACGCTGTCCTAGGGTTGCCACAGTTTCAGGATGATTAGCCAACAGAGCTAACAGGTGGCGGACTTACCCACGCAGGTCTGGCAGGTGGGGTGGCACTCCTTACATAGAATCAGCTCTGAGTCAAAGTAGGTGCCCGGCTCACAGTCTGGAATGCAGCTACCCCTCGCAAGACTGTTGGAAAGAAGTAAGGCAGGTTTCCCAATCAGTCCCGTAATCTGAAGCAAGTTTTGGTTATCATCGAACGCCTTTCATGAGAGGATATGACAGCTCTTAGAGCACAGCTATTTGTGTGGCTGAAGAGGTCATGAAAGTGGAGAAGCTCCACTGTAGCAAGCTAGGAGCCTGCTGTCCTGGCGTTTGGAGTCTGGGAAGCAAGGTCACGACTGTGAGGCTGTCACAGTCCTTAGGCTCCCTCTAACGCACTGTGATTCTTGTCTTGGTCCTCATGTTCTTTCCTGTTTGCGATGGCTTCTCTTCACGGTTGCTTCACAAACTTGTTCTGTCCCTCAGAGGGGAACTTGAGCACATATGAGTAACTACTTGCGCACGGAGGTCCAGTGTGATGACTAATCTTATGTGTCAACTTGGCTATTCTATGATTCTCAGTGGGATGGCAGACACTGGATTGGTTACCATTCCATAACATTACCTAATACAGTGTAATCTCTTTTCATGATGTGACCTGATGTGATCAACCAATTACTTTATTTATATAATTTTATTGGGGGCTCTTACAAATCTTATGACAATCCATCATTCAATTGTATTTAACACACCTGTACATATGTTGCCATCAACATTTCCAAAACATTTTCTTTCTACTTAAACCCTTGGTATTAGCTCCTCTTTCCCCCCACCCTCTCCCTTCCCCACTCACCCCAACCAATTATTCAAAGAGCAATTTCCTTGGGGGCTGCTGTTTGCCTCTAGTATATAAATCGATGTCCTGGAAAAGTCCACTCTTTCTCTTTCTTTGATCTTTTTATTGTGAATTAGGTGAAAGTTTACAGAGCAGATCATCAGATTTATATGTAACAATATACACATTTTGTTTCAACTTATTCATGGCCATACCTTCAATGTACCATCACTGATCCCACTGATTCTCTGTGTTTCATGTTTCCATTCCTAACCTTCTGAACCCTATCCATGGGTAAACACTGCCCTTTTGATATTAAATGATAGATTATTCTAACACAGGAATGAGTTCATTTTCAGATTTGAAGGGTGAGTACGGATCATAGTCTTTGTAGTGCCACCTGTCAGATTTGAACCAGTATGCTTGGTTTCTTGTAATTTTGTTATTCTAGCGCTTGACTGGTATACTGCATGTTGTCTCACTCCAGCTCCTGGGATGTCAATAAGGTTGGGTCACCTAGTGCAGTAACTCATGGTGTCATCCCCTTTCCTCCCGTGGGCCCTGCAGAATCCATAATAATGTTTATTATCAATTTATGTCATAAACGAAGATGTGATCTATTAAGTCATACAATTGCTTAAATGGAATATTTCTTAGATTATATGAATAATTTGTTAGGCAAGGTCCTTTAGAGAAGTAAAACCAGGACTTTTATGGATAAGTTTATATAGTGAAAAGGAATGTAACAGCAAATTAGTCCACACAGCAGTACAGAGTGCTCAGTACAACTCACTTTCATGGGACAGCTAATATACTGAAGGTCCTTCCAACTCATGCAGCCAAGGAAGCAGAAAGTAGGGAAATGAAGTGGTGAGGGGTGGCACAGGCTATTAGCGCAATGTGGCAAAGCAGGTCACGGTGGAGCCTCATGGTACAGTGATGCGAAGCAGCTAGTGGAACTTGCTATGTTTGGAGTGGCGGTAAGGTGAGCACTCATGGCAGGCAGCAGACATGGCAGGTGGGGCGGCGCCACAGCGAAGAACAGCAAGACACAGTGATGTGGTCCACCGTGGTCCATGGGTTGGCTTGGCCCACAGGTATCACAGCACATGTGGTGAGGCGGGCAGCACCAGTAGCATGCTGGTGCGACTACTAGGATCACCAGGGAGAAAGACCTAGGGGCCAGCCTCCAGCAAGCTATTGATCTTGATCACTCCTCCAAATCAGGTCATCCAGCTACAACCTGATAGACAGGCTCAACACCATCAATATCTTCTTACGGTTGCCATGTTGGCACAAAAACCTGACTATCACAAATACTAACAAAATGGTTTTGAAAATTCTTTCTATGTTGAATCACATTACTAATTACAACATTATTAGTAACTTAGTGGAAACCTTTCCTCACCCATCCTCCGCCCCCCTTTTAAAAATGTTCATTACCATAAGTCAGATTTAATTATTTCATTTACTGTGTGTGATCCCACCTCAGAGTTTTGGGTTTTTTAAATCATTTTATTGGGGGCTCGTACAACTCTTATCACAATCCATACACACATCCTTTGTGTCAAGCACATTTGTTGCCATCATCAATCTCAAAACATTTGCTTTCTGCTCGAGCCCTTGGTATCAGCTCATTTTTCCCTCCCTTCCAGCTCTTCCCTCCCTCACGAACCCTTGATAATTTATAAATTATTATTATTTTGTCATATCTTACACTGTCCAACGTCTCTCTTCACCCACTTTTCTGTTGTCCATCCCCCAAGGAGGAGGTTATATGTAGATCCTTGTAATCGGTTCCCCCTTTCCACCCCCCTCCACCCTCCACCCTCCCAGTATCGCCACTCAGACCACTGGTCCTGAAGGGATCATCTGCCCTGAATTCCCTGTGTTTCCAGTTCCTATCTGTACCAGTGTACATCCTCTGGTCTAGTCAGATTTGTGAGGTAGAATTAGGATCATGATAGTGGCGGGGGGAGGAAGCATTTAGGAATTAGAGGAAAGTTGTATGTGTCATCATTGCTACACTGCACCGACTGGCTCGTCTCCTCCTCGCAACCCTTCCATAAGGGTATGTCCAGTTGCCAACAGATGGGCTTTGGGTCCCCAATTTGCACTCCCCCTAATTCACAATGATATGATTTTTTTGTTCTTTGATGCCTGATACCTCATCCCTTCAACACCTCATGATCACACAGGCTGGTGTGGGCTTTGTTGCTTCTGAGCTAGATGACCGCTTGTTTACCTTCAAGCCTTTAAGACCCCAGACGTTATATCTTTTGATAGCCGGGCACCATCAGCTTTCTTCACCACATTTGCTTATGCAAACACTTGTCTTCAGCGATCATATCCGGAAAGTGAGCACACAATGATATGATTTTTTTTTCTTTGATGCCTGATAACTGATCCCTTCAGCACCTTGTGATCACACAGGCTGGTGTGCTTCTTCCATGTGGGCTTTGTTGCTTCTGAGCTAGATGGCTGCTTGTTTACCTCCTATCCCTTTTCTTTACTATTTCATTCACAAAAATGCTATGGATATAGGTTCATTAATTATTACAATATTGTAGCTAAAACATATGACAGAATCAGTGACTATAAAAACACTCACTGCCATTGAGTCAATACTGACTCATAGTGAATCTATGGGACAAGATAGAACTGCCCCTGTAGTTCCTGAGCCTGTAACTGTGTACAGGAGTAGAAAGCCCTGTCTTTCTCCCTCAGAGCTACCGGAAGTTTCAAACCGCCAACCTTTCGGATTGCAGCCTAATGTAATTGGGCTTGTAGCATGTGCAGATGAAACCACATGATTTGAAGTATCATGGCAATTGAGTAATGATAACATGTTTGACTGGAACATATTATAAAGTCCAAAAAGCAAATTAACATAATAGAGCTTTAGCCTTGTAAGGTTATTGCTACATGTAAATTGGGCTTATACTAATGTTTTTGTTGTAACTATAGGGATTTTTTATAAAAACTACCTTTCTGCCGAACTACTGTACAGAAATATTATAGACAGTCATTTTGGGGTCACCTGGTCTGAAAGGGTCACTTGGTGTGGTCTGCACTCTCTAGTGATACTGCTGATGTCAGCTTACCTGTTGCCTGCCCTGCGTTTTGGATTTGCCAGCTCTTACAGTCCCATGAACCAGCAAAGGTCTCCAATCTACCACTGGACATGGATTTAAGATTTTTCACTCCCATGATTGTGTAAATCATTTTCTTTTTAGTACATCCCTCTATATGTATCTTAATAAAAATAGCTCCTCTAGAGAACTCAACTAAGACACCCAAGCTAACCCTAATCTGAACCCACAGGGAGATTTTAGCATTTATGAAGAGGCTTCAGCAAGTTTGTGGAAAAATAGAATGAAAAGATCATGAAAATTTCCCATGAACTTTCTGAATCCTCCTCGTATAATTATGTAATAAAGAATTTACTTTTATCTCAAAAAAATCTCACCTTTGTACTGGCTAACAAGATGGCAGGGGGTACACTTTCGGATTGGCACTAGCCTTGCCAGAAAGATGGCTGTGATTTAGGGTGGGATCGAGGGGGCAGTATATCCTTTTGTTGTGTGTACGGTCACTATGGGTGGGACCCAACTCGACAGCACCTAATAACACCAACAAAACCGAGGGGCTAGCCACCGAGATCAGCCATGTAGATATTCCATCATACTCACAGGGTACAAGCCCCCCAAAGACTCTGGACACTGAGGCTCAAGGAAGCTCTTTGTTTGCCAATATTCCCAGTGCACGGTTACGCATTGATCCTATGAAAGTAATATGTTCTGACTCCCTGGGGAAAGGGTTTATGTGGTCTTTCCCTCTCACTGCTTCCCTTGATTGATTTTAATCTGTATTCTTCCCCAGTAATAAACCATAGCTATCAGTAGAACAACTTTTGGTGAATTCTGTGAGTCCTGTTAAAAAATAATGGAATCTGAGAGTTGTTTTTGGAACCCGTTTAACTTGTGGGTGGTGTCAGTCCATGGTACTTTCAGTATTCTTCACTGGGACCACAATTCAGGTAAGTCAATTCTCCTGTTTTCCTTATTCAATGTCCAACTTTCAGATGCATATGAGGTAAACGAAGATACCATGCCTTGGGTCAGGCTCTCTTTATCCTCAACGTAACATCCTAGCTTTTCAACACTCTACAGAGGTCTTGTGCAACAGATTTACACAATGCAATTCGTTGTTTGATCTCTTGACTGCGGCTTCATAAGCATTGACTGTGGTTCCAAACAAGGCAAGTGATTTGACAACTTAAATCTTTTCTCCAATCATCATAATGCTGCCTATTGATCCAGTTGTGAGTACTGTGGTCTTTTCAGTGAGTTGTAATCTATACTGAAGACTGAAATCGCTGATCTTCATCAGCAAGTGCTTTAAGTCCTGTTCACTTTCAGCAAAGTGTAATCTGCATAGCATGGTTTTTTTTTAATTAGCCTTCCATCAATCCTGATGCCCATTCTTCTTCATATAAGCCAGCTTCTCTGATTATTTGTGCAGCATACAGACTGAATATGCATGGTGAGAAGATACAATCCTGGTGCACACCTTTCCTGACTTTAAACCATGTGGTATATCTTTATTTTGTTCACAAGATTGCGTCTTGACCCATGTACAAGTTCTGTAGGAGCACAACCAAGTGTCATGGAATTCCCATTCTTCTCAAGCACAGCCACAGTTGTTGTTTTGTTGTTTTTTTATGATCCACATAGCTGAATGCCTTTGCATAGTAAATGAAACACAAGTTAACATCTTTCTGGTATTCTGTGTTGAGCCAAGAGTCATCTGCCATCAGCAATGATATTCCTTGTTCCATGCCCTTTTCTGAATCCAGCCTGAACCTCAGGCAGCTCATGGTCAATGTACTGCTGCAATCATTGTTGGATGATCGTCAGTAAAATCTCACCTTCTGTTGGGTCACCTTTCTTTGAAATGGATACAACTATGGATCTCTTCTAGTCAGTTGGCCAAGTAGTTCTTTCAAACTTGCTGGCATAGATGAGTGCGTGCTTCATTAACTTGTTGAACTGTTTCAATTCCACCAACCCCTGGAGTCTTGCTTTTAACTAATGCTTTCATACCAGTTTGGATTTCTTCCTTTAGCACCACTGATTCTTGCTCATATGCTACCTCCTGAAATAGCTGAATGGAGACTAGTTCTTTTTGGTACCGTGACTTTGTGTATTCTTTCCATCTTTTAATGCTTTCTCCATCATTCAACATTTTGCCCACAGAATCTTTCAATATTTCAACTCGAGGCTTTAATTTTTTTAAATCAATTTATTGGGGCTCATACAATTCATCACAATACATAGATCAATTGTATAAAACACATCTATACATTTGTTGCCCTCATTATTCCCAAAATTCG
>NW_022103904.1:28334103-28335946 GCF_000313985.2 Echinops telfairi | reverse complement strand
AACTTTTGCATTTCAATCACCAATAATTATCAATCCACCTTGATTGCATGTTTGATCAATTTCTGACTGAAGACCTTGGTAGAATTCTTCAATTTCTTCATCACTAGCTTTTGTGGTTGGTGCATACATTTGAATAATAGTCATATTGATTAGATTTACTTGAATTCTGATAGATATAATCCTATCACAGACAGCATTATACTTAGAGAGTTCTTGAAATGCCCTTTTTAACTCCGAATGCAATGCCATTCCTCTTGATTTGTAATTCCTAGCATAGACTGGCCAATATCAGTCCATTTTAGCTCACTAATGTCTAAGATATGGATCTTTATGTATTCCATTTCATTTCTGATGACTACCATCTTCATAGATTAAGATTTTATATAACCCAAGTTCTTTTTATCTTGAGTGTGTCTCATCAGCAAATGAGGATTCTGAAGGCTCCATTCCCACAAGCTTTACTCCATTCACATCACCATGGTCCACTCTGAGAAAGCAGCTTCTCATCAGTCACATTCTGAGTGCCTTCCAACTCAAGCGGCCCATCCGCCAACACTACCTACAACACTGTTCTGCTTATAGCCAACAGGCCTTTATATCTGACAATGTTTCAAAGCTATATAAGGTTTTCAGTGGCTATTTCTTCTGAAACAGCACTGTCCTTTGTAGTCTGTTCTTAGTCTGGAAGTTATGCTGAAACCTGTTTAATTTGGGTGACACTGCTGGCATTTGAAATACCTGTGACATGGCTTTCAGCAACACACAAGCTACCACCGCACAATAAACTGAGAGACAGAGGGGCTGGCCCATTCCCAACTATGTGGACAGCCCCACTTTGCGCAGAAGAATTCACATCACAGGGCAGCACTGAAGCTACAGCTCAGGAGAGGGACATGTTTGATCCTAGAACACAGGGGCAAATGAAGGGAGAGGAAGAGAGAGTGGAACATATCCTGGCCTACCAAACCATGAGGACAATATTCTCACCCAGAGCAGCCAAAGCACAGAGAGGACCATAGTCAAAGCACAGAGAGGACCATGTGGCCGGCCTCACTATGAGACATGACATCCTTCACTAACCCCTAGCACTATGGTGGACAACACTGGAGACACTGCAGGAATTGCGCCTGATCTGACCCCACCACACCCGGGAAAAACACTAAGGGTGTGCAACAGAACAGCAAGGGGAACAGAGCAATAAAGTCCCCAGGGAATACCAAAAATAGACTTTAGGATCAGAGCGTGGCAGCCCATCAGACTCGAGGGGAAAACACGCCTAAAGCTCAACAAACAGACCCTGAACTATTTACAGGTGTTTCTTTGTCATTGGTTTTTGTTGCTTTGTTTTCTTTTGTTGCTTTGTTTGGCTCTGCCTTGTTTTTTGTGCATATTACTATCTCTGCAGGTCTATCTAGATAAGATAGGCTGGATACACAATCTGAAGGAGAAAACAACAGGACCAATGGTTCCAGAGGTACATGGGAGAGGGGGAGGCAGGGGAAAGGAAGTGGGTGTTAACAACCCCAGGGACAAGGGAACAATAAGTGATCCAAAATAGATGACGATGAGGGTGTGAGAGGCCTGGCAGGGATTCAGCAAGGGCAATATAACCGAGAGGAATCACTGAAACCCAAATGAAGGCTGAGCGTGATAGTGGGACAAATTGGTGGGGAGGTGGGTGTAGGAGACCTGGTAGGGCATGATCAAGGGGAATGTAACAAAGAAGAAGTGCTGAAATCCTGGTGGGCACTGAGCATGATAGTGGGACAGGAGGAGAATCAAGGGAAAAAGAGGAAAGAGCTGGGAGGCAAAGGGCATTTATAGAGGTCTAGATAAAGACATG
>NW_022103904.1:28324985-28332918 GCF_000313985.2 Echinops telfairi | reverse complement strand
TACACAATTGATATGTGTATGGATTGTGATAAGAGTTGTATGAGCTCCTAATAAAATGATTAAAAAAAAGAGGGAAGTAAAAGGAAATAGAGGAAGGAACTAGGAGGCAAGGGGTATTTATAGAGGTGTAAATACAGGCATGTACATGTGTAAACATATTTATATATGATGTTGGGGAAATAGGTCTATGTGCATACATTTATAGGTGTAGTATTAAGGTAGCAGATGGACATTGTGCCTCCACTCAAGTACTCCCTCAATGCAAGAATACTTTGTTTTATTAAACTGGCATCCCATGATGCTCACCTTCCTTACATGATTGCTGAAGACAAAGTGGGTACATAAGCAAATGTGGTGAAGAAAGCTGATGGAGTCTGGCTATCAAAAGATATAGTGTCTAGGGTCTTAAAGACTTGAAGGTAAATAAACTACCATCTTAAGAAAATGGTTCACAGGGTGATAGAAGCTGGGTCAGATTCAGGCTAGATGCTGGCAAACCCAAGATTTGTAGGTCATATGGCAGGCTGTTGGATCCAGGCGCAGATAAAGTCAAGGTTGGCAAATAAGGTGGCACGCTGCTAATTCACAAGATTTAAAGGCTAATAAATCTAGGAGTGGCAGGCAACAGGGAAGGCCACTGGTTTGAGTCCAAAGAACTAGAGGTGATGAGCCAGGAATAGGAACCAGATCCACCAAAGAAAAAACAAAAACAAAACAAGCAAGCTTTGCCAAAACATCCATATATATTGGAAACAGTTCATAATCCTGAAAAAATTCCCTTTCAACTGATAGGTTGCTTATAGCAGCTCTCATCATGAATGTGATTACACTATCAGATCTCATCATGAGAGATGAACTTATCACAATTGTCAAACCATTGAGAATCATAGCCCAGTCAAGTATAACCATCACAGCATCAGGATAGCACCCAGCACAGTCAGTGTACATAGTATTTCTTCACTTTACAAAATTATGTTGCATGTGAATTAGGCAGTCCAAATGGCTTTGCCCTTAAACCTATTGACCAAGCTCACTAGGTCTATCTGTTGGGCCCAGACTCCTGCATTGAAGGGGAAGATGTTTATGCTGCAGGCCAGGGGTATACAAGCCCCTCAGATTTAAGGCAAATACATACCCAGGACTCTTCCTTACCACAAACCAAGGACACTGTGCGTGCATTATATCATGTCCCTAATAACCGCGGTTATGCCTCTAAAGCGAAGGATGGCTGGGAGGTAGTACCTTGATCTCTGTTTTAACACGACATTAATTATTTGAAGATACTGGGTAACAAAAGAAGTATACTTTCTATACTTTTGGATTATGGTTGACAAAGTTTTTAGATTTTGCTCACCTTTCTGGAAGCTTGATTTCACTGGGCCACTGCTTCTGCCTGTGCGGCTATTGCCAAGAACAATTTCTCTCCATGACACCAAACCTGAACTGACTATTCAACCTCACCTCTCCACAGAAGCAGAGAGGAGTCCCTGAGAAGTGGGCCAAAAGAGTTGGAACCAAGGGCAATCCTCCTTGACCTCTTCGATTCCCAGCCTGGTGTTGAGGATCCATTGCAGGAGGAGGCATCCCATCCAGGCTGATCAGGAGTGAGACCTGCAGCTGGCCTCTCCCAGGCCCCCCAGTGGCCACTGCTGCCACCTACATGGCTGCTCCTGCTACCTTTCTTGCTCCTTTTCCTTCTGGAGATCTCCTTTTAACTAGTCCATCCTATTGTTACAGGTTAAAATGATAGCAGATTTAGTGAGTAGCTTTGGGGGCTCTGTTTCTGTCCTTTCTCCAGCTCCCAGGCTTATGGACTCTCTGCTCCCAAATTCAGTGTTTGGAAAGAAAGGGGCAAGGTATAGGCAATCCCACGGAGCCAGTGACAGTGTTTCCTGCTCAAGTGTTTAGCTGCCCTGTTGGGCATAATGATACTGTCGATTTTAGGCTTGCAGGAGGTGACATTGCTGGAAGTATCAGGAATAGGAGCTAATGTTCCCTCTTTCCTTCATAACAAGTCTCCATTGATGTACTCAGTCCCAACAGCATTGGAATAGAAAGAGCCTGGGGTGCAGGGAGGGTGATAGGCTGACGTCCTTCATTGCTTCTCTATGCAAAGGGCACTACTGGACCAGCAGCACCTGCATCTCCTAAGGGGCTTAGAAAAACGGTCTCAGGCCCCACCACTGTTTGGACCAGAATCTGCTCTTTCATAAGAGCTATGGTGACTAACAAACACATTTGTGGGTGAGAAGCGCTGCTTTAGCCAATCTTACCCTTTCTTCTTTAAAACGTGGGTTTGGGTTCCACAGTGGGAGAGTTCACAGTATACTTTCTAATAAAGAAGGTTCTAGGTTTCAACATAGGAGCCCTGGTGTTACTCTGGTTACGAGTTGGGCTGTTAACCATAAGGCCAGCAGTTCAAAACCACCAGCCAGTTCCAAGGGAGAAAGATGAGGCTTTCTACCCCTACAGAGTTACAAGCTTGGCAGTTTTCTGTTTTGTTTTTTAAAACTCACCTCCCCTTGGCTCAGGGAGGGCCCTATTAGGGCCGCTGCTGGCCCTAGTCTCAGACCTTCCCAAGGGACAGGGTGTAGAGTGACGGAGCACTCAGCTCGTGGCCACACCGAGAGCTTCCCTCCACCCTAAGCTTGGCAGTTCTACCCTGTCTTATAGGGCCGCTTTGAGTCAGAATTGACTTGATGGCAGTGAGTTTGCTTTGGAGAGATTTCTACATAGTTACATGGAGAAACAAATACGATAGGGGATTTTAGTCAATGGACTAAACAACATTTAGAAACATTCCAACAAAAAGCATTATTCCAGTAAGAGTTTTAAAGGAAAGATATGCTGAGCCTCATCAGGCTGAGGTTGGTGACACAAGCACACGGAGAACCAGGGATATAAAAAGCTTCCTCAGAGAGCAAACTCCCCAACTAGAGAAAATTCCAGAAACTGAGTGGGGGGAAAGGGGAGGGGTTGGAGAGCCAGAAGGTTGGACATTCCACCAGTCTACTCCTTGTCAGGCTTGGAAGGAAAGTGGAGGAGGTGAAGATACCGATGCTTAAAAGAGGGGATAGCTGAACTCTCAGGAATGTTCCTCATCCTTCTAGCAGTAAACTCTACTTTAAAATACCACAAACTGCTTCTTTTATTAATCCTCCAGATGTTGAATAAAACCTAGAAATTATAAATCCTCTAGAGTCCCAATATAAAAAGCCCACAATAATCTGTAAGTGGAAACATGATTTGACAGATGCAGCATCTTTGCTCTGACAAGGCCTCTGAAATATTTGCGTTTAAAAAGAAGATGTTAAGAGTTTGATAAATGGACTTGGCACTCTCCAAGTTCAAAGTGAAGGCCTTACCTGAATCCTTCTTTACAGATGGTACATATCTCTGGTTCATCCGTGCACTTTTTACAGCTTGGGTGGCATTTAAAGCAGCTTTTCTGACCTGGAGAAAAACAGCAATGATAAGGAAAATAAGGGGAAGAATGGAGGTGAATAAAATCTGGGTAAAAAAGAATGTAGCACTGCAAAAACGGGGTGGAAGAAACAGCTCTTCACTAGGGCCAGTTTCCAGAATGGATAAGAATTCATTAACAAACCAGAGGCCACACTGAAAACAGCATGCCCAAGTATGGGATCAGAGTCTCTCGCCCCTCCTTCCTCGGGTAAATGAAAGTCCTCAAACAAATGAGCACCTTTAGGGGTGGCTCCTTTCTAGAGAAGCCCTGCCCCTTCCCAGACCAGCCAAGAGATTAATCAGGTACAAATATTGATCAAAGTGAGAAGTGGGCCCAAGGTGCTCAGTCCAGTGCTTTCACAGATGGTATCCACTGAACTGATGGTAACCCCAAGCTCCCACCTGCATTTGGATAAAGTATAATCCAAGTCACACCCTGCAGCACCTAATCAAATACCCCCATGTGATTACTGATTGGTGGATTACTTGTCTCGAAGAGAGACTGTTCTGGTCCTTGAAGGTCAGGGTTGCCTCATCCCAAGCCTCCCCATGGCATCACCCACATACCATATGTGCTGAGTGAGGAGGTTGGGGAGAAACTGACCGGTGCTGCTATGGGAGAGGCTTGTATGATGGAGCCCCCACTGGAAACAGCTCTTTGGCATCCTGGGGCAGGGACTTACAAAGCTGTGAAATGAATCTTACTTGAGTATTTGCTCACTTAATGAGGCTTTTAAAGACTTTAAAGCTATCCTGGCCTTTATCCTAGAAAAGCAACATTATTACAGCAGGTCAAGAAGCCTCCTGCTCACTAGAACCCAGAATTGGAAGGCATGCTACCTACACCATCATGGACATCAAAACACTTGCTTCTCCATAGCTTTTTTGACAACTTTACTCCATCAACTAAACCAAAACGCTCCATTACACCTTTTCCAAGGCTAGGTGAGTTGGTGAAATACCGGCATGAAGTCTGAAATCTGAACGTTTGTCTATCCCACCCATCTTACTGTGGCTGGTGCTGGAGGCCCATCTGGCAGGTAGAATGGCAAAAGAGCTGAGTTTGATCCAATCTCTGCTGTTACTAGGTCTGGCCCTTTTCTTCCCTCTCAGCTTCATTCCCCAGCTGGAAGGCAAGAACACCTCACCCTTTTCTCAGGAGTGTGGTCAGTAAACAGAAGACAGTATCTGTAAAGTGCTTCTTGAAAATGAGCAGTCCTCTCTCCTGAGGCCCAAAGTCATGCAAACAGTTAACCCGCTTGGCTGCTAACTGAAATACTGAGGTTTGAGTCTACCCAGAAGTGTCTCTGAAGAAAGGCCAGGGGATCTACTTCCAACTAGCCATTGAAAACCCAATGGATCATAGTTCTCCTCTGACACAAATGGTGCCACCATGAGTCAGAGTCAACCTGACGGCAACTGGTGACCTGGGCTGAGCACAGCGGCCACCAGGCTCATCTTCCTTTGTTGAGGACAGTCCACTTCCTGTCTGTGCGAAGACCCCACTGCAACTTAGCATTTCCTCCTTCGAGGGCTCTCCTTGTGTCAAACACCGATCGCCAACACTTGTGCCGACTCCTCTCCTTCCTGTTCCACGCACACGCCCTGTGCTCTAGAGACTCATGTGGTGCATGTGGGCGAGATGGCAGACCTGTAGCACACTCTTGGAACTCCTTTTGGATATCTGAAGTCAGACTCAGCCTGAGAGGGCTAGCTCTGCTGCTTCACCACTTTTCATTGATGATGGCTATCAATCAGCTGTCCCAGGTCCACCGTGAACTGTCTGGACCAGGTTTGTAGGAAACTCCAGGGCTGACTCCTTTGATTCCCGGTTCCTTCCTCCCTATCCTCTGTAGCATGTCCTCCCTCAGAGCAGTGGATACAGGAAGCAGAGGGAGCACGACCCTAAAGAGGGCAGACTCATCAAGTATTGTATTTGTGGACATGCACTTACTTTTGTCAGCGTAAAACCCGACTGGACACAGGCTCACACAGGTGCTCATCTCCTGGTGGAGGTAAAACCCACGGCGGCAAGACAGGCATTGGGTGGGGGCTCTGCCCAAACAGGACTCGCAACCTTTGTGACAGCGGCGACAGCGCCTTGCTTCCATGTCCCCGAAGTAGCCCAAGGGGCATGTGCTCACACATTTCCTGTGGGAAGTAGGTCCATTAGGCTTTTTCAATTAAGCAGGCCAAGGCAGGGCAGAAAATCAGCAACACTGTGATGAAACAAAGGCTTGTGTGAATTCTGAAAATTCACGTCCAAGCCTGTGCGCTGGTGCAGTTGGCAGGTCTGTAAGAACACAGGTAGAGGCTCCACAGGCTGATGAAAGCATCTGAGCCCTTTCTTTTCAAAAAAATCATTTTCTGGGGGCTCATACAACTCTTATCACAATCCATACATACATCGATTGTATAAAGCACATTTGTACATTTGTTCATTGCCCTCGTCATTCTCAAAACATTTGCTCTCCACGTAAGCCCCTGGCATCAGCTCAGCTCCTCATTTTTGTCCCCCCCCCTTTGAACCCTTGATAATTTATAAATATTATTTTGTCATGTACACTGTCAGATGTCTCCCTTCACCCATTCTCCTGTTGTCCGTCCCCAGGGAGAAGGCCGTATGTGAGTCCTTCTTTGTAGAGTTGCTCCAGCGGCAGGGCCTGAAGCGGGGTTGGTGTCCTGAGAGCACCAAGACAATGGAGCCTGAAGGCACTAAGACTTCCAGCTCTGGCCCCACCTAGGGGTCTGTTGGTCATTCTCATGGCTCAGTAGTTAGAGTGTACATAGATGTGGGGTGGTGAAAGAGCCATGTCCATGCCTCACTACACATGTCCCAGCTACAACGAAAACTCATGTATTTACACTGTTCAGGACAAAGCAGTCAAGAGGGGTGTTCACAGTAGTGGGTTAACTGCTACCAAGCAGTGAACATCCAACAAGAATTAGGCAGAAATGGTGGAGCAGACAGTCTCCTACGTGGGAACAAGGCTGGAACTCCTTTTGTTCGGGGTCATGAAGGTGTGGCTGTAGTAGGGCAGGTTTAGGGTGTGGCCGAGCAAATGTGTCAGATCAGGACTGGGAAGAGGCCAGGTTTGGAGTAACCCTGTTTACCCAGGTCTCTCAGAAAGGTAAAATGAATGGTGGAGAAGCATGAAGACTGGTTAGGGGAGAACTGGGTGGAGGTGAACAGTGGGAAGTGCCAGAACAGGAGGGGTCCAGAAGAGAGTTTAATGCCTGGTGTCAAGGACACAGATGGCCAACTCAACACCGAATGGTCAACCTGGTCCTGGGAAATGAGCAACATCCGTTGCCAAATCTACCTTACAATCTTGTGCCCACAGGTCAGAGCCTGCAAAAGGCCACCTCTTTGGGGAAGCAAGGCTCACTGGTTGTTGTGAGAGTCATCAGGAGAGCATATGTGAAGCCCACACCCAGCTCGTGACAAAAGACTGAGAAATGAAGGATGTGGCTCAGCCTGTGTGAAGCGGTGCTACTCACCACTGCAGTTGGCAGTGAGGACACAGGGTGGCTGAAAACAGAGGCCCTTAAAGGCACTTGTGCATATTCTCACCAGTGGTTGGCGACCCTGGCATGCTCATAATGACCCCCATTATGGATTGAACTGTGCCCCCTAAAGCCTGGTTGAAATCCTTACCTCTGCACCTGTGAATGTGACATTGTTGGCAGAGTAGGGCTTTTCCTTTGTAAACTTGATCAGTCAATTAGGTCAAGCTAGAGTAGGTTGGGTCTGGCTCCTAGTTCCTTCGAGTGTTGTTTCATAAGAGAAGACATTGGAAGACAGACACACACACTGTGAAGACTCCAGATGAAAATGAAACTACAAGCAGCAAGCAGATGCCAGCAGCCACCAGAAACCAGGAGCGACATAGAACAGTTTCTCTCTCAGAGCCCTCAGAGGGCCTTCTGACATGTGAGACAAGGAATTGCTCTTCTGATAAGAGAGGTGCTTTATGGTATTTTGTTTTAGCAGCCCTAAGAGATTACGACAATCCCACTTTTTCTTATCATGCCAGCTATTCTTTTTTTTGTGTGTGTGAGTCAGTGAATGAGAGTGAATTAGAGAGTGAGTGAGTGAGTGAGAGTGAGTGAGTGAGTGGGTGAGTGAGAGAGTGAGTGAGTGAGAGTGAGTCAGTGAATGAGAGTGAGTGAATTAGAGAGTGAGTGAGAGTGAATGAGTGAGTGAGAGAGTGAGTGAGTGAATGAGAGAGTGAGTGAGTGAGAGTGAGTCAGTGAATGAAAGTGAGTGAGTGAATGAGTCAGTGAGTGACAGTGAGTCAGTGAATGAGAGTGAGTGAATAATGAGTGAGAGTGAGAATGAGTGAATTAGAGAGTGAGTGAGTGAGTGAGTCAATGAATGAGAGTGAGTGAGAGTGAATGAGTGAATGAGAGTAAGTACGAGAGTAAATGAGAGAGTGAGTGAGTGAGAGTGTGAGAGAGTGAGTGA
>NW_022103904.1:28310101-28323731 GCF_000313985.2 Echinops telfairi | reverse complement strand
ATGATCACACCAGCTGGTGTGCTTCTCCCATGTGGGCTTTGTTGCTTCTCAGCTAGATGGCTGCTTGTTTATCTTTAAGCCTTTAAGACCCCAGATGCTCTCTCTTTTGATAGCCGGACACCATCAGCTATTTTCACCACATTAGCTATGCACCTGCTTTGTCTCCAGCGATCATGTCGGGAAGGTGAGCATCACAGAAAGAACTAACTTCTTAAGACAGCTATACCTAGATTATTGTACTATTGGTAGGCAGGCAATCATTGACTTACTACATCACTGCATCTATATGCTGTATTAAATTATATATCATTCCAGAAAACCTGTGACTGACAGTCTTAGTGAAGATTATTGTAAATTTTACCTGACACCAACTCCCATTGTTTGTGTAAAGAGCATCCAGCCACGAAAGGAGTGAGTCTATACAAGCGAATAATGCAGGTATTGCAATATGGAGATAACCTACATTGGCTCAATATCCCTCTCTCAATAGTGCTTTAGAAAATTAGTACCAGGGGCTAATCAGATGGCAATATTAATAGAAGATCTTTATGCCCCAGGGATATGATTGATAAGACTCTTTACCATAAATTAACAAGAGAGCCAAAAGCAGACAAAAAAACCCACAAAAAAACATAGATCTAGGAATGGGTTTTGGGCTCTCACTAAATCTTAGCTCCAATTTAAGAACAATTAGTTTTTACACCATAGCTCTGCTCAATATTCACCCTCAGGAAAGGAATAAAGAAGATATGGGTGCTATAGCAAAGTGTGGTGAAGAAATTAGATGGTGCCCAGCTATTAGATAAAATAGTGTCTGGGGTCTTAAAGGATTGTTATCAAACAAGCAGCCATCTAAGTGAGATGTCATCTAAGTCCACATGGAAGAAACACACCAACATCAGTGACCAAAGAACTGTAAATCATATAATCTGAAGCCGAAGAAGGAAATAGCTATCAGAGCCTAAATTGTGAGATTCTGATTTGCAAAAGGATATGGTTGGCAGTGGGAGCCCAAGACACAAGTGTGAGATCTACATGGGAAATAAGCCTCTGGTGAATTCCCTCTGTCCATAAAAGAGGGATGGGAAGAAACTGGTTACCAGAGTACATGGGAGAGATGATTACAGGAGATCAAAATGAGAAACCTGATTTGAATGGCTAAAACCTTGTCAGTTGATCCCCATCGGATGCACATTGGGCTTGATCTGGTGTTCAACATTTTCTGTGTGTGTGTGTTTGGTTTATCTCAGATGCATTTAGTCACTGGGGTTGACCTTCTTGAATGTTTGTTATGTTTTTCAGTATATGAAATCCAATACTGATGAACCTATAGAGACAGCAAGCAGAATAGGGGCTCCTGGGGGGCTACAGTAGGGAGGGGGTAAAAGGGAGCTGATGTCAAGGAGTTCAAGAAGAGAATGCTTGAAACTGACTGTGGTAGCAGTTGTACAATACCACTTGATATGAATGAACTATGGAACTACATGGTATCTGTATTATCTCCCAATAAAATGGTTTTGGAAAAAACAAAGAACCAACTTCTTGTTTTTTCTATTGTTTTACTGCTTTCTGGTTCATTTATTTCTGCCTCAATCTTTATTATTTTTCCTCTGGTGACTAAAGGTTTGTTTTGCTGCCACTGTTCTCATTGTTGTAGGTATTTAAGCTTATTCTTACGGGCTTGCCTTTGTAAGTTATTTATTTTTTGAGTTATTCGGGACTCTTTCCTTTTCTGTGATGTTAATTTTTGTTCATTCTTATTTTTGATGTGTGCATTTATTGCTCTAAATTGCCCTCTGAGTACTACTTTACCTGTGTCCTAAAGATTTTGGTATGTTGTATACCAAAATTTGAGGAATTTTTTATTTGCACTTTTTATTTCTTCATTTTCTCAGTGGTTTTTTAAGTGTTGTTTAGTATCCATGTGATTGATTTTTTGGCTTGTTATTCCTACTATTGATTTCTAATTTTATAGCATTAGGATCTGAGAAGATAGTGTGTAGTATCTTGATATTTTGAAATTTTTTGGTGCTTGCTTTATGGCCTAACATATGATCTATTCAGGAGTATGGATATGTGCCGAGAAAGAAGGTACACTGTGTTGTTGGGTAAAGTGTTCTGTATACATTTAAGAAATAAAGCTGTTTGTGTTATTTCTTCTGTATCTTTATTGATTATATTTCCAGTTGATTTGCTTCCCTTGAGAGTAGTGTATTGAAGTCTCCTATTATTATAGTTTTGTCTATTTGTCTTTTCAACTCTGTGAGAGTCTGATAAATGTATTTTGAGCAACTTTTGTTGGGTGTATAGATGTTTATTGTGGTTATGTCTTTTTGTTCAGTTGTGGTTTTAATAATTATGTAATGGCTCTTTGTCTCTCGTGATGGCTTTTACTTTGATATATATTGTCAGAAATTAATTTGCTATTTTTTTCTTAAACTACCATTAGCTTGAGTAGCCCTCCCCCCACCCTTTGATCTTATCATCTGTTTTTTTCTGTGTGTCTGAGGTGAATTTCTTATAAGCAGCTTATTGATAGGTCATGTTTTCTTCTCCATTCTACTAGTTTTTGTCTCTAACTGGTGAATTTTTGCTAAGGTTTTACCATTCTGAGGTTAATTTATTTTTTATTTTCTTTCTAAATTTAAGGTCATTTGTTCTCTGCTGCAAACTATTCAGTTTCTTCTCTGTTAGACTGTTTTATATCCACTTTATTACCTTATTATTGTTGTCATTGTGGAATAATAGGGTTGGTTCCCTGTTTTGAAGTTTGTGGTTTTTTGTTTCACTTTGAGAATTTCTTGAGTGGGTTGATTTCTCAACGATGGTGTGTTGTATATAGATTTTAAGTTGCTGTCTGCTGCTGTTTATTGTCTGTCCAAAGAAATGCCTTCGGTATTTGTGTAAGGTTGGTCTTGTTTTCAAATTCTTTTGTTTTCCTTGTTTGAAAATGTCCTTATTTTGCCCCTGCATTTGTAGAACTATTTTTCGGGATATACTATTCTTAGACAGCAATTTTTTTTCTTTTAATGTTTTTATATATCATTCTATTGTCTTCTTGGCCATATAGTTTCTATTGAAACATGTGAGCTTATTCTTACGGGCTCGCCTTTGTAAGTTATTTATTTTTTGAGTTATTCAGGACTCTTTCCTTTTCTGTGATGTTAGAAAGTTGGTCATGATGATGTTCTTTTGGGGTTGATTCTATTTTGAGTTATTTTCTGGCCTGTCATAACGGTAGGGAAATCTTCTGGTATTTCTTGCATTATTTCCTATCCAGGTCCTAATCTTAGGGTCAGCCTTGGTGGTTTCCCGGAAATAGCTGTCATGAGGGAGGAAAAAGACAATACCCAAGAAACCCTGCCCCCCCTGTAAGCTGTATCTTCCCTGGAGCTGAATGTCAGAGCAAAGTCCGATGTTAAATCCAATCATCCCTATCTGGCAGGTATCCGGTATGGGGGTTGCATCTTCTTCAACTCCAAGGGTGCGGGAAGTTAATAAACTTCAGTTTCTTTCACACTAGTTCTCCAGGTGTGTGAGTCCAACCAGGTTTGCCCTTGCTCAGTGTGATCTCAACTATCTTATCTCCTGACCTCCTCAGCAGAGGCTCACCTCCAGCATATGTTGGGAGAGAAGTGTCACTACTCTCTGTGGCATTGGATGAAATCTTGGGGCCACATGGGTATGGGGGAGTGAGGAGTCAGCTCACCTTTTCTCCCACCAACATGGTCTGGAACATTGTGGGGAGGGGTGTCTTGTCGGTGCAGCTAAAGATCTGCAACCTTTTCAGAGGTTCTTGTGTGAGTTTTCTCCCTCATTTGTGTTCTCCTGGGGAGGTTTGAAACTCAGCTATTTAAGGGTGTGTGTGTGTGTGTGTGTGTGTGTGTGTGTGTGTGTGTTTAAAGGTCTTGTTTGGAGAAGGGGTTAGATAGCATCTATGTGACCATGCTTTTTTCTTCTCACCAAGACAATCTCAGTTTTGGGTAAACCTTTTGTGTAAAGGTTTATAAGTACAGACATCAAAATGATATAGTTACGGGATTTTATTTTGTGATCATGTATGTCTTGGGTTATTACATTATGTTACTAGAAAAGTTTTAAACTCAGAGCTGTACATCCATGTGATTTCCCCTCTTGGACAGAGTGGGTGATCAGGGTATAGCTGTGGGGACCCAGTGGGAAACTTGCCAAGCCCTCTCATTACCTGCCGGTCCTGGTGCTCCCCAGGCTGAAGTGCACACAGTTCAAGCACTGGTCTGCATTGGGGCCGTCACAGCCTTTGTCACCACACTCCGGATGGCACACACCTTAAAGAGATAAGAATTTTTTTTCATCTCTAGAGATGCATTTTTAGCCAGATGTGAGGCCTCTGTGGAGACAGTAGGCTAGAAGTAGGTAGAGTTGTGTATGGGGCCCTCGCCATACAAACTGACACAGGTGTAGGCTGCCCCAAGCATGGGCTCAGTCAGGATCAGAACATTGTGCACAGGCATTTGATGAGAGCCAGTAAAATAGCCAAGGGGGTGGGTGATGGGGTAGGGACCAAGATCAGGGAAGAAACAGAATTATGAGATACTGGAAGAGAAGGCTGTGATGGGGAAGCAAAGACACCGAGTCATTCTGCTGGTCCGCCCTTTTGATTTTATGATGGACAGAGCAGCCAAAATGGGCTGTTTAGGTAGCTGCTCCCAAGCAGTGATCATTTGACATGAATTGGACAGCAAATTCCCTACTTGGGTGGTGTCGATGAGGATGGAGGTTCCTGCGTCCAGGACCTCCTGAGCACAGCTAAGCTGTTCTGGGCAGGTGTGGGATGTGAGAGGCAGGGTCCTTTGTGCCTGGGCAGGGGAGGCTACCCGAGCTGGCTACTTTTAAGCAGACTTCCTTTTTGGCTTCTTTCACTTGAGTTCTAAGTGGTAATTTCTGGAGTCTCCTCCAGTCCCCCAATCCTAACTCTCGAGAGGCCTGTGTTGTTGGGAAGTGGTGGAACGAAACACAGCAAGGCTCAGTGGGCTCCACATACCTTGCCCCTCTGAGTGCTAGGTCCCCTTTAAACTTCTAAACTCCTTGAGGTGGTGGGGCACTATCTGAAGCTGAGTTTGGGGGGTCTTTTGCAGCCTGAATTAAAAAAAATTAATGAGTTATTATTATTGCTTTTCTTCTTTGCGGCCCAGTCTTAAGAATGTAGATTCCTGCTTGGACAATGACCGACTGAAGCTAGCACTGAGGTGGGGCCCTCCTGCTTGATCTTCCAGCTGTACTTCTCCACCAGGTAAATGGGTCAGCAAAGCCTCACCACTTCACTGAGTGGACGGCTCCACTGTACAGGTATGAAAAAGGCTAAGGAAGAGTTATCAAGGTTTTTGAGCATATGTAAGGAACAAAAAATATCAAAAGTTTTAAGGATTAGAGGGGACGGGGAGTGAGTGCTGAAGTGAAGAGGAGGTGATCTGATGGCCACCAGGATTTTTCATAGGAGACTCAAGGGAAAGAAAAAGTCCCATTCTCTGCTGTCCATAACGAGTCTCTTGGCTGAGTCACACAAATCTGGCTTCATTTATTGTTAAGAATCTATAGTCCTTCCTGTATAGCTTCCCATCATTCCTAACAGTAGGCTCTGTATACAAAGGGAGCTCAATTATTGCAGCAAATGCTAACAGTTGTGTCCTTGATACATTTGACTATATTGACATGGGTTTTATTGTAAAATGCTATCTTAAATCCTTTGTGGAGCAAATCCAGGAAAAACAAACAAGCAAACAAAGGGTAGAAAGCAAGTGAGGAGTGGCTAGCTAGTAGACAATGCCATTATGCATCTGACAGATTTTTGAAGGTACAAGAGGATTTAGTGTTTAAGAGGGTCGGTGCACAGGAACCTTACCATAAGGCAGGAGACATAGGGTGGCGGGAGGGTACAAAGGTAAGGTTGGCTGATTACAGAGAACAAGGGTCCAAAGAGAGTGACCCCCTCTTGTGCTGTCCCCATAACATCTCAGTACCTGGGAAAATTTGGCCTATTTTGTGGAGTCAGCCCGATATAATCCTGCTCTAGATGCCCCGTGCTAAAACTGTGTAAGCTGAGTGGCTTGTAAAAGTTGTTCACAGTCTTCTCTCTGCTTCACTATGACCCTCTCGTTCACCTTGGGCCTCTGCTCTCAGGCTTGTCTGGAACTGAAGCTGCTTCTACCCAGAGTGCCTTCCGTCTGTACCTCTTTCCTGACCAGCTCTGCTAATGAACCATGCTGGCTCAGTACACTGGGGCCAGTTGAGGTGCCTGCACCATTTATAAATCACAGGGGGGAAATGAAGCAGATTAGTCCAAACATAATTTGATGATCAGTTTTAAATTGAATCAGCCATGATTTATTTTTGATTAGTGAAATTTTCCATTCTGTCATTCCCTCCCCAGGAGTGATTATATAAGTCTTCTGATTACATAGTTCATAGCATCAGATTCATGATATCAATCTTCACAATTTACCACATAGTTGTAATATTTAGCTAAGGGAAATATATCAAACTGGGAATACCTTTCTCAGAATTCTTTGGGTAATGTTTTGGAGGGAGGGCACAGCTTTCTATCTAATAAAAACTGCTGGGCTGGAAGTGCTGGAGCCTGCTGCTGGCTGCTGCAGGGCTCTGGGGCCCTGGTACAGTACACTGGGGCCAGTTGAGGTGATGCTATGGTATGGCTGAAGACAGGATTCACAGAGGTGTCTTTACTGCCTGGGAAGTTTGTAAGAGTTGTTTTTTGTTTTTGTTTTTTCCCTGTGCAGCATCAGTATCTATTAACTGAATGTCTTGTACTCCTGTCCTCGGTCTCTAAAGACAGCTTCTTAAAACCTTGGACCAGATCTTTTCTGGCTCTGCAGATACAATACAGCGGACCAGGCCCGTTAGCAACCTCCAAGGACCAAATGCGGGTGAATGTGAAAAGGAGATGGGGCCTGAGAGGAAAAAGGAGTGGCCCAGGAGATAGCTAAGTGACCAGGGTAAGGTTCCTGTTCTGATTGGGCATACAGGTCCTCAGTTTCCCAGTTTGGCAAGGTCAGAGCATACTTACTGGTTCGAAGCATACTTACTCAGCTGTAAGATATTAGGCGAGTCTTGGGTAGAAGGAGCTGTGTAAGTGCAAATTACCATTATTATTACAGCTTCTAGGAATGAGAAGGCATTTCATCATCATCCCCACCTCCTGCAGGAGTAACCCTTATTTTGAAAACTGCAGTAGAAAAGCAAAAATCGGAGGCTTGCTAGTTACTCTTGTCTCAGATTTACTACCTGTGTAATAGTCCTCCTCCTCAGGAACCTCAGCCTGGGCTGGGAGCATGGCTGCCTTGGATGACTCCAGTTCTGGGGTGGCAAGTTCTAGCATCCTCGAGCGTGACTGATGGGAATTGAAGGTATCATATGGGTGCTCAGCTGTGCCATACAGAATCAGGCTCCATTCCTTCAACTTCCCTGTAAAGCAAGAGAATTCAGTGTCAATGTGCTGACTTAATGTACTGCTGGGTGTAGTCGAAGTCTTCCTGCTACAGTGGGCTCTTCCCTAAAGCCTAGAACTAGGGGTTTCTGCTCACCAGCATATCGTAAGTTTGTGGGCTGTGATCACTACAGGCCTGGGTAGGTGGGTAGACAACAGCCAAAGCCAGAAGTGGCCCTGGCATTCACCTGGTCAAACATTGGTGTTGGTTTATGGCATGGCACTTTCATTCTGATTCAGGGACACATTCAGGAAAGCACTGTTTCAATACCCTTGCCAACCAGTGTGTCCGCTCCTACACCTGTAGCTAGGGCTGCCCCAGGCCGGGTCCTATATTTTCCAAACTTCTCTCAAACGAACAGGATTAGTAGTTGTAGACAGGTCCTTCAATTTGATAAAACACGCCTGAGTTGATCTTTCCTAATGCATGGTCTTCTAAAGGGCCCAGTTCTTTCAGACATGCCATGGCTTGTTCCCAAGGAGATACTTGCAGGTGCAGAAAACACAGTCACTGCTTGGAATCCCTAGCCATGTTCAACTCCTTAGAATCCAGTAAAAGTGATATTTTTTTTAAGCCACAAAGGAATAGTTAGAATAGATTCAGCGGCAACAAATAACAACAAACTATAATTTAGCAGCTTTGAGTTCCTGGGTGGTATAAATGATAAAGTCTTTGGTTGTTAACTAAAAGGTTGGAGGTTTGGATCTACCCAGAGGTACCTTGGAAGAAAGGGTTGGCAATGAACCTCCAAAAAATTAGCTATTGAAAATTCTATGGAGCGTAGCCGTATTCTGGGACACATGGGTGGATGTGCCAGCGGTCTCTATGAGTTGGAAAAGGCTCCACAAAAATGGTTTGGCCTGATTTATTTTTCAGCTTGATCACAGCACTAAGACTCTTGGGACAAAATCAGAAAATGCAGCAAAACAATAGCAACAACACATAGTGCACAAGTGCTTGGAAAAGTTGTTCACCTTCATTAGTAATGATCACAATGCAAACGAAGGAAAGATTCATCTCCTCCAGAACTAGCAAATAAGTAAGCCCACCAACTCCTGGTGAGATCGTAAGTTAACTATTTTGAAAAAAAATTGGTATTTCTATAGTTCTCATCTCTTATTTGTCTCAGTAATTCTACTACTGGCCAATAGATGGATGACTCAACGACAAGGAGTTTCTTTTAGGGCAAACTCAGGTGCTAGATTGCTGGACAGTGCAGGTAACAAAAACATGGAGGGTATTTGAAGTGCTAGCAATTGGATGAACCTGAGAAATGGGCTTCTGGTGAGTTCTTCCTCTTCTCAGTTTCCTATTTTTCATTATCATAAATATTTAGTACCGTATATACTTGAGTATAAGCCGAGTTTTTCAGCATAGTTTTGATACAGTTTTTGTGGAAAATTAAGTGCCTCGGCTGATATTCGGGTCAGCTTATATTCGAGTACATACAGTAAGCCAATCACAAAAGGAAATACACAGGGAAACATACCTTATCTTTTAATTTAATTCATTTCAGGAGATGCAGACTTATATACAACATACTGTAATTTATAAATTACCTCAGAGGTAGTAGGGTCATGGTGATCACTTACATAGAGGGATAAGAGGTTTCTTTTCTCTTTAAACAAAGAGGGATTTTGGAAAGGGTATAACAGTAAAGGTCACTTTATTGAGTGCATGGAGTAGAAGTGAGGCAGAGACGGAAACACTAATATTAATGCACAATTAGGGTTAAAATGGAATTTTTGATAACTGCTTTGATGTTAACTGGCAATTTCACTGTGTTCTTCATTTATAGTTTTCAAAGAGTGATACTCTATAATTTTATTTACAGAAACAAGAGTTTAGTGACAGCACTGAAAGCATGTGCTTTAAGTTTTATTTCCTTTCTAGTAGTGCACACAAAATATATTGAGACATAGAACACAAAGTTTTAAAATTTCAATTCTTTCTTGGAAATGAGACTAAATGAAAACAGCTGTCCCTAAAACAGAGACCAAGAAAACTAACCATAAATTGAGACCAGCTATGCTCTTAAGAAACGAAGAATGCATGACAAAACCATAGAAAAGACATCGAGAAACCGTGGACCTTTTTAATGATGAGAAATGGGTAAAACACAACAAAGACTGATTTCCTCTTCCTCTAACCAGTTACTAAACATTTTACTGAATATGCACAGCTTAAAGTGAAGTTAATTAAAATGCTATGAATTACTGATTTACATAAGCATCTTGCTGTCACACACATTCATTCATTCATTCCATCATCTGATAGCTATTTAGAGGGTGACAGGGACTTCAGTCTGCTAAGTGAATGAACACTTTGCTTGCTAAAAATGAATATTTTGTCTGTTAAGGGAATAAACACTGCTTTCTAGGAACAAACATTCTGCTTGTTAAGGGAGTGAGCATTTTGCAGACTAAGAAAATAGACAATAGGCCTGAAGACAACAAGCCTGGTAAATGTCTCAATGCCGAGTTCAGGCTGGGTGAGACGTATTAGCAAGTGCAACCCCAGGGCAACAAGAGTGAGGAGAAAGGGGTGAGGCAGGGCAGTAGGGTAAACAAATACAAGGGAGCTTATTCTAAGCAGGGTGATACAAATAGTTAAAATGCTTACTTGTTAACTAAAAAGGTAAAGTCTGGAATCCACCCAAAATTGCCATGGAAAAGTCTGGCAATCCATTTTCGGAAAATCGGTCATTGAAAACCCTATAGAACACAGTCCTCTAACACACATAGGGTTGCTATGAGTTAGAGACAGCTTGTTAGCAACTGATACTGCTTCTTTCAAGTAGGCTGAAGTGTCACAACAAAATGAATTAGGGTGTTTGATCACAGGGAATCTTTCAAGCAGGCCTTGAAAAATCAAGGTGCCTTAGAACAGTCTGTCAGGGGGTAGGATGGGAGTGAGTGGGATTTATCTACTTTTAAAATTTTATCTACTTTAATAATCTCTCTCTCACTGGGGTATGTGCGCCCCAACAGCTGTCATTTACCTCTGCACTCCCTGGTTGTTACCTAGCTCTTCAGAAGCGAAGTGCTAGATGCTAGATGCCATGTCAACATGGAAGTGAAGTCCTACGGGTCTTACTTGACCCCTGAACTAACTGCAGCTCTACCTGGTGGGGGGAATAGTAGCCATGCCAAACCTGGCCTTCACTGTCGGGAGCTAAGGAATACCAAGACCTGGGGAAGCTAGGACCCTAGGCAAGAGGCCAGGTCAAGGTTGAGAGTCAAGTGGTATAGGACTGAGACTGTCCAGAGAGGCACATAACGAGCCCAGCACTTTTATGTCATGAAGTCCACATACTAAAACACTTCAAGGTACATGGCATGAACCATCATGATTAATGCTTGGAAAGAAACAACTTCCGGGGTCTGCTTTCGTCTTCCTTTTCATGTGACCACACTGTTCAAGAGGATAGGGCAGAACGTAACTGACACGTAAGAAGGATGTGGAATTAAGAAATACTTACTGGTGTCTTCAGTGCTGCAGGTCTATGGACAAACAGAACAAAATCCTGAAACCTTTCTAAGTTCTCATGAAACATTCAGGTATCTGGAACTTTCCCACATCCAGACCCAATAAAATAGGGACCTAAGTATTATTCCCATGACACAAATGCAGAAACACGGAGGATGTGGGGACTAGGCCAGCAAGGGGCACAGACCCACCTGCAAGCCACTCTGGCAGCCCACCTAAAACAGAGCCCAAGACAGAAACTGTATAGATACCACCTTAGACATGATCTTGTTTTGATCAGATTAAATATATGTAACAATTATTTGATATTTTAACCATCTTCACATGTACAGTTCAATGACCATGTGGTACAACTGTTATCTTTATCCACTTACTCAACAGGAAGACTCATATGTTTATCCACTGCCATTGAGTCAATTCCGACTCATCTTGACACTGTGAATTTTTAAAACAAATTTTAATTTTATTTTTTGTAATTAAAAAAATTTCATATTAGGTGCAAGTTTACATTTCAAATAATTAACTTTATAGTCAACAGTTTAAACTACTCATCACCCCCCCAATAGTTTACCCTGCACCTGCTCTTTGATTTCTATTCTCCCTTTTGTGGACTACTAATTTTTATTTCACCCATTTCAACACCTGTCAATAACCCCAAACAACCCAGTTTCCAAGAACCTACACCTGTAACAATCTACTTTCCAAGGCATTCTGCAGGACAGAAATAGCCACTGCTTCATCTTCACTCCCTTGTCCTTTGCCTGGCAAACTTCAAAGTCTCCAAAGTGTGTTTCCCTTTGATATGAAGTTTTTTTATCTTGTTTGTTTGTTTACTCATAACATTAGTTCCATATAATATTTATTTTGTGATTGCCTATTTTCATTCATTCAGCATAATGTTCTTCAGGGTCATGCAGGCCACGAGGTGCTTTGTGGTTCGATCTTTTCCTTTTTCTAGCAATGCATCATATTCCATTGTGTGTGTGTACCAGAATGTCTTTTTTTTAAAGGTCTGATACTTTTATTCTAATACTAGTGGGTCCGAGTATGAAAAACTCAAAGTCTCATTACTCCATCAATGCTACAGAGCATTTCATCTTTTCTAAAAAAATAACTTCAAAATCTCAACACATTTCAGATCACATAATGCCAACAATATTCTTTCTTTCAAATCTCTTAGCAGGATAGCTAAGCAGCAGATGGAGATAAATGAGCAATTTCACTCCTCTGTAACAGACAACTGAAAATGTAAGTTGTCTCAACTGGGTCTACGTTTTCTTTTGAAGTGAACAATCAGCACCGTAGAGTGAAGGGGCTGCTCGTAGAAGGGGGGGGCTGATGTCACTGCAATGAGACCTAGTGTGTTTACCGGCTGTGAGGAGCAAGACCTCTGGACAAGCCAGGGTGCCTGTCTTCTCTGTTGCTTTCCCTGCTGGAGTCTGGAGAGTCCAGACAAACCACCATTTCCGGATTCTCCAGAAAGCACAGCCAGTTTAATCTTTCTCACAGGTGCTGGGGCAGGTCTCCACTTCTGGTGTAGAAATTTTCCAGAAGGCAAATGGACCAGCTCCTAAAGGCTGTATAACCTGTACCTGCAGAAGTGGGGTAGAGTGCGCACATGAGGTGAGGAGAGAAAAGGGACCTGTGATTTCATGACACTTTACTATGTGACAGATACTGCGAGATATGTTCAGACCCATCATGTGCTTACAAGAGGTTTGGGGAAGAGTTAGACTATTTTCTAGTCAATCATTGAGACCCAGATTTTTCTGTTTCTATATTCATTCTCTTTCCACCAAATCACACTGTGGCCCTATGGGCAAAATGCTATATACATTCTGGCATTTGTCTTGAAATTCCTGGCACTTCTGCTGATTGGTTTGCTATCAAGACAGTTAATTTCTCATGTTTTAATTTTTAATGTATGTGATGACTACAAAGATTGAATATAATTATTTACATGTTTTCTTTATGAATTGCCTTTTCATGATCTTTCCTATTTTACTAGTGAAGTACTTGTGTTTTTCTTTGTGATTTATGAGTGTTCTTTATAAATTTAGGGTATAAGTTCTGTTTGTGATAATCTAACCTTGGGAGTTGAGATGTTAGAGAGAAAGAAAATGTCAACCGGTGCACTGGAATTTTTAATAATATTGTTATAGTTTGTCCTCCTTGGACATTTTTTTGTTTTGTTATCATACTGAATTCAAATGGCAACTCTTTACTGATGAGCAAGACTTAGTCAGAAAAATAGGTTGCTTGATTAATCATGAAGTTAAGTCAACTGGATCTTCACTCCTCTCAATGCGCTCAGTGGGTCCTGAGAGAAATAAGCCAATGAAATAGGCCTTAATGGTTGTGTTAGGTTGGGTTGTCCAGAGAATCTAAACCAGGTTTTATTTGTGATTTGCGAGTGTTCTTTATATTTATATGAAGGAACTTTATATCAAGTAATAGCTTAATATCAAGAAAGTACTCCAGCGATGCACATATATAGCAGATGGATATTGGGCCTCGACTCAAGTACTCCCTCAACGCAAGAACACTTCATTCTAATAAACTGAAATTCTGTGATGCTCACCTTCCCGACACAATCACTGAAGACAAAATGGGTGCATAAGCAAATGTGGTGAAGAAAGCTGATGGTGCCCAGCTAT
>NW_022103904.1:28297911-28309414 GCF_000313985.2 Echinops telfairi | reverse complement strand
AATACCAAGGGCTCAAGTAGAAAGAAAATGTTTTGAAAATGATGATGGCAACAAATGTACAAATGTGCTTGACACAATGGATGGATGTATAAGAGTTGTTTGAGCCCCCAATAAAATGATTTATTTTTTTTTAAAAGGTACTCTAGCTTAGTCCAACTCAAGCCCATGGGTCCAATGCTAGCTAGACCCATCTTTGGGCTCATATAGGCGAAGGCCAATGACCCCAAAAGGTAAAATGGGATGCAAGGAGATCGTATGTCAGTGAATACAGATTTCTGTGAATCCAAGGTGAGAGGAAACATAGCAGGGCATAGACAACACAGAAGTTGGCTCCCAAGGTCAGCGGCCCACATGCAGCTGCCCCGGGAGCCAGACACAAAGACCTAGAAAGGATGCAAAAGAAGGCCAAGAGAAGAGGAAGTAGAAGTTCTCGCTGATTCTTATGTAGAAAAGAGCATCATCAGGTTGTATGTGACCTGACTGATAGGTTAGACTCCACCTTTATACCTTCATCAAGATTTAAATTGACATACTAACTACCACAATGGTAATATGTTTCCACCTTGTGGATATAGTATTTCCAAATATCCTTCCACAACAGTATTATGTTTCTACTTGAATAAGGGAGAGAGGGCCAGGGTATTTTGTAAAGTCTGAGTCTTGGACATATCTATAATTAGATCACTTAAATTGTTGTTATGGTGTTAATGAGTCAGTTCTGAATCATGGCCACATTATAAGTAACAATAAAACATTGACTAGTCCTGCACAATCCTGAAGATCATTGGTATGCTTGAGCCCATATGTTCACCTCAAAGAAAGCCTGCTAACCATATGATTTCTAGTACGGACTGATATCCTTGAACTAGCCTGCAGTGCCTTACAATAGCTGAGGTCTATTATAAAGAAGGGGTGATTCAACCAAGGTGTATAACACTGATGAATCACACATCCTTCCTCTAGTTCCTGAATGCTTCCATCCCCCCCCCCCCCCCCAGTTCTACTTACAAATCTGGCTAACCCGGAGAAAACACATTGGTACAGATAAGTGCTCTTGACACATAGAATTCAGGACAGAGAAATCCCTCAGGAACAGTAGTGGGAGTAGTGATATCATAAGGGTAGGAGGATGGTTGGGGAGGAGGAGAAAGGTGGAACCCATCACAAATTTGCATATATAGCACCCTCCCCCAAGGGGATGAATAACAGAAATGTGGATGAAAGGAGACAATAGACAGTTTAAGATCAGAAATAATATTGACAATATATAATTGATCAAGGATTCACAAAGTTGGGAGGGAGGGGGGGGGAAGAGGAGCTTATACCAAGGGCTCAAGTAGAAAATGTTTTGGAAATGATATTGGCAACATGTGTACAAATGCTTGATACAATTGATGTATGGAATGTTGTAAGACCTGTAAGAGCTCCCAATAAAATAATTATATATATATATATTCAAAAATTGCTGATTGCTAAATTTTCGGGAATGTTACCAGCTGGTTATTAAACAAGATATAGCGTCTGGGGTCTTAAAAGCTTGAAGGTAAACAAGCGGCCATCTAGCTCAGAAGCAACAAAGCCCACTTGGAAGAACAAATCAGCCTGTGTGATCACGAGGTGCCGAAGGGATCAGTTATCAGGCATCAAAGAACAAAAAATCATATTATTGTGTGCTCACCTCCATGATACAATCACTGAAGACAAATGGGTGCATAAGCAAATGTGGAAAAGAAAGCTGATGGTGCCCAGCTATCAAAAGGTATAGCGTCTGGGGTCTTAAAGGCTTGAAGGTAATCAAGCGGCCATCAAGCTCAGAAGCAACAAAGACCACATGGAAGAAGCACACGAGCCTGTGTGATCACGAGGTGTCGAAGGGATGAGGTATCAGTCATCAAAGAACAAAAAAATCATATCATTGTGAATGAGGGGTAGGGTGGGGTAGGGGCCCTAAGCCCATCTGTAGGCAACTGGACATACCCTTATGGAAGGGTTGCAGGGAGGAGACGAGCCAGTCAGGGTGCAGGGTAGCAATGATGAAATATACAACTTTCCTCTAGTTCCTAAATGCTTCCTCCCGACCCACTACCATGATCCCAATTCTACCTTATAAATCTGGCTAGACCAGAGGATGTACAGTGGTACAGCTAGGAACTGGAATCACAGGGAATCCAGGACAGATGATCCCTTCAGGACCAGTGGTGAGAGTGACGATACCGGGAGGGTGGGGTAGAAAGGGGGAACCGATTATAAGGATCTACATATAACCCCCTCCGTGGGGGAAGAAAAACAGAAAAGTGGATGAAGGGAGACATCGAACATTGTAAGATATGACAAAATAATAATTATACTTATTATCAAGTGTTCATGTGGGTGGGGGGAGTGGGAAAAATGAGTAGCTGATACCAGGGGCTTACGTGGAGAGCAAATATTTTGAAAATGATGAAGGTAATGAATGTACAAGTGTGCTTTATACAATTGATGTAGGTATGGATTGTGATAAGAGTTGTATGAGCCCCCAATAAAAAAAATAATGTTCTGACATATGTCTATTATTTCTCTGATTGAATAAATATTTATAGTTGAAGAACATGTGATGAATTACAACTATAAGGCTACAGATATGAAAGTCTGGGGAAAAAATCACCAAACAATCTCAAAAAATCAAGTGGTTATATGGCATTACAATAAACAAAAATATTGTATATTTATTATTTGTATAAGTAAAATTTACAATAATCTAATAAGTATATATTTATATATATATATACACATAAACACACACACACACACACACACACACACACATATATATATATATTTACCCAGATAAGTGCTGGTTGTTAAATTAAATGGTTGTTTTTAAAATACTATTACTAAATAACAGAGTACTTAATTAAATAACAACATGTAAATGAAGCTAGAGCAGGGGGCAGTGAACTACCCTAGCAGACTAACATCTTGTTTGTGAAGTTTCGTTAGAACATAGGCAGGCCTACTTGTTTATTTATTTTTTACAGCTGATTTGGGAGATAGATGAGGCCTTTTACTCCTGCCAATAGTTACAGTCTCGAAAATCCACAAAGGCAGTTCTATTCTGATCTACAGGGTCTCTATGAGTTGGAATCAACTCAATGGCAGTGAGTTTAGTTTTGTCTAAGGGATTTTAGATGAATTCATATAAATTAAGGTTAAAAGGCCAAAATAAAAGGAAAAAACTGTCTTGTTCACTTACAGCATATGAAATGCTAATGGGGCTAGTGCATTTCTGATTGCATGCATTTCAGTTGTATCTTATTAGGTACAAACATGATTTTAATTATTGTCTTTGGAGATTATGCATGCATAGAGAGTTGTGTACAGGTGTCAAGTTGACAAAGAGTAGTCTGTGGCAGTTAGATATTATGTCAACATGCAGTTGGATGAAAGTGTAGGGGTGAACACATTGGACGGAGTTTCTGTACAGCCGCTGGAGACCCAGGGCATGTGCCAATGAATACTGGACCCTACGTTTTCCAACTACACACCTACTCCAAAGGCCATACCAGAGGGATGTGATGTGGAAACCCCACTAGGTGAACTGAGCTTTACCTCAAATGCACCTATAACATGAGAACTTAAGGACAAAACTATATGGTGTATGAAGAAGCAGAAGACAGGTATACCAGGAGTTCTGAATTAATAGGTATGCTACCATATAACTACTCCTTCAATACCCTATTTGCTTTATTAATCTGGCAGACCTGGGTCTGTCATTGTCTTTGAAAATTGTTCTAAGTTTTGCCTCACCCCCAACCCCCATTTTTTGTGTAAATTGAGTCAGGATTTAATCTGTCCAAGTCAATAATCCATGCATTGCAATTTGTAGTCAGCCTGCACTTGTTTGCTCTCTCCTTTTCTCAACTCTGTTTTAAATACATTACTATGGGCTAAATCAATGACACTATAAATAGAAGGACCGGATGCTCCAGGGAGATGATTGGTAATATAACATGAAATAGCAAAGATGTCTCTAAGGTGAACCCTAGGTATATATGAAACATAGATATACGAGATTTTGGGCTCACACTTAATCCTACCTCCAATCTAAGAGCAATTAGTTCTTAAGACATGGCCTTGCTTGATAATCACCCTCCTGAAGAGAACAAGGAATATATGAGCAGTATAGCAAAGTGTGGTGAAGAAACTAGATTACGCCTGGCTATCAGATAGAATAGCATCTGGGGTCTTAAAGGCTTGTTTTCAAACAAGCACACTTCCATGCTAACTAAGTTCACATGGAAGAAGCACACCGGGCTATGTGACCTAAGTATTGTAAATGATATATCGAAATCTGAAGGAGCGGTGGTATCAGAGTTTACATTGTTTAATTCTGGTTTGCCGAAGGCTATGGATGACAACAAAAGTCCAAAATACATTTGCGGGAATCTACATATAGAATAAGCCTCCAATGGTTTCCCTCTAACTGTAATCGAGGGATGGGAATAGGCAGGATGTCAGACAGAGCATTGTACAGGTGATTATCGTAGATTAAAAGAAAACATTTTATTTGAATGGTTAAAACCTTATCATTTGCTCTTCCTTGTGGCACATTTTGAGTTTGCTTTAATTTTTAATATTTTCTCTTTTCTTTTAAACTGAGGCTTATCCTGTGGTATTTTATTATTGTTGGTAGCCTTCTTGACTCTTTGTTATGTATTTTTCTGTTTTTCAGTATATGAAACCCAAGACGAGTTAATCTATAGAGACAATAACTAGATTAAGGGTTCCTGGGGGGTACGGCAGGGGAGGTTTGGGGTTAATGGGGAACATTAATAACAAGGAGTACAAGAAATAAGAAAATGTTTGGACTATGTCCTAATAAAATGGTTTTTAAAAAAAAGAAGCAAGTGTAGGAGTGGAACGCAACCTACCAATTAGGTCACAGCCTCCTTAGGGGTGTGGCCTTTTAATGAGAGACACTGGGAATCCCTCTCTTTCTCTCTCTCTTGTCCTTCCCCTTTCTCCTTGCTAGGATGTCTGTCTTCAGGGCTCCATGTGGGCCACTGATCCTGGGAGATGTCAGGACCTTGCCAGGCTTCTAGTGACATCAGATCCACATGACTCTGCACCCATGGGCCTGTGGTCTCCCTGCTTCACCATTCTGTTTCATTGGACGTGAATCTGAACAGAACTGTGACTAGTACTGCACTCTGGGGCTTGATTTACACTGGGCTGGGATGCCTTCTTTATATAAAATTATCTCTTAAAAAAGTATCTCTTGATATAAGGTCCTTTATATCAACACACACACAGGCACTTTAAGTTTAGGCCTTGAGATCAGAAAGGACTCAGCTTCAATGTAGGAGACTCATCTCTTACCAGCTGCATGCTGTGGGTGCCCCTTTCAGAGAGGCCAGAGAGGCACTGGGAATCTCTCTCTCTCTCTTGCCCTTCACCTTCCTCCTTGCTTGGATTCTGTGTCGACCTCCAGGGGTTGCCCCATGTGGGTTGCTACCCCTGGGAGCTGCTGGTGCCCTACCATGCCCCCACCAACTATGGAGCCACACAATTCTGTGGCAGTAGATACCCTCATTTACTCTACCTAGGTTATCCCTTTCCTAGGTTCCCGAGGAAGATGTACTCCTCTCCATTATATAGGAGACAAGACCAATCCCAAGCCAGAGATTTTAGAAAAGTGGAAGTAGAATTCTGACCCTAGGTCTACCTGCTGTTGAATGATGGAAGATGTATGAACCCCAGACAGTAAAACTGCAATCAGTACTCAAACTGAACACTTTTGGACATTTTGGATGGGAAGTTTTCTAAGATGCACCCATGATTCTCTAAGAGCTGCTCTGCAGACTGGAATCCTAATGGTCATTGCTGGTACGCACAATCATCTGCTTCACTGTCTTGTGGTCTTGAGGACATCAGGGTTCTCCTTGGGCATCTCTCAGTCTCTACATTCCCTGTCTTAGTCTACCTTCAATACTTGTGCAGGAGGGCTATGTCAGGCCTGCTTCCCCAGGATGAGGTAAATTTATGTGACTGGGATTGACACTGAAACTTGTTCTATTATCCGCAGGCCTTGGTACCAACTAGGTTTCAGAATAGGCATTCTTAATGTTTGCACTCTGAGTGTGAAAATGGTTGATCACTTGACTATTAACTGAAAGGTTAGAGATTCAAACTCACTCAGGAACACCGTGGACAAAAGCCCTGGTGATCTTCTTCTTAAAGGTCACAGCCATTGCCAACCCGATGGAGTAAGGTTGTACTCTGACACCTGGAATAGACCCAATAATAACTAACAACAAGAGCACAGGCATGCTTGCATCAATAATCACTTTCCTGCGAAGCAGTGAGTGAGACATCCAATGACATGGCATTGGATACAGTTGCTGCAAAAGACCTCTTGAAAGTTCTAACAACCAAAGGTGTCACTGACGACGAAGGTGTCTGACGCGTCATGTACAACCAGCTCATATACACGTCAAAGTAAGAAAAGGGAAAAGGAAGACAGAAGCATTGATGCATTTGAGTTATGGTGTCGGTGAAGAATAATGAAGATACCATGAACTAGCTGAAGAATGAACAACTCAATCTTAAAAGAAATACAAGCAGAATATTCCTTAGATGTGACTTTGATGAAACTTTGATGTGCTTTGGACAGATCATGTGGAAAGACAAAGATCTACTAAATAAATAAGGTGGATCTATAACAATGAATTCAACCATAACAATGATCATACACAGATGGCACAGATGTGGGCAATGTTTGGTTCTGTTATAAAGTTGCCATGAGTTGACTAGATGGCAACTCACAATGCCAAAGCCTTTTGAGTGCTGACATGAATACACCCAAGCGATGAAGTTCTATGTCCTAAACGTCTCCAGAACAGTGCAACTAAGGAAGAATACACACCTTTCTTTGGCCGAGGAACTGAAGAGGAAACAGATGACTAATATGCTACTCAGCTTAAGAAAAAATGTTTTATAACTAATTACACAGGCCAAGTTTAATCTGATAGAACACAGAATATTATTTGAGCTAGCTTATCATTAAGATCATATAATGACTTAGTTAATCCTCACATTATCTGGGGTTTTGAAGTACTTTCACACAGTACATCCTTGGACCTGGGGTGCTATATTTTTGTTTTTAAGCAATTTAGCTGCAGAGATCTGAAGGAGATTGAAATGAACAACCAAAAGTGAGGCACTTTGCCGCCAAACAGGTTTTTGAAATCACTGTACGGAGATGAAAACAGCCTTGCCTTTTGGGGGGCAATGTCTGGTGAGGCCACAAATCTTGGTGCTTAGAAGCTACCCTAACCAGACAATCAGCCAGAAACAGCATTCCCATTCATTCCCATAATCTCACATCCTTGGGGCCCCAAAGCCAGCACACATCCTAGGGCTTGCTTTGCACACAGACTCTATGGTTATGGGATACTTCTCTCTCCGTTTCTCTCACCTTCTGCTTTTTCCTCTTCCACCACCCCTCCTTCTCTCTTTTTCTTTTTATCTTCTCTGTTTCTCCTTCTCATTGGGAAATACATTAACATACAAACATAACATAATAATGTACATTATGGAGTTTGTCAGAGTTCCTGGGTGGTGTAAGTGGATAAATGCTCAACTACCCGAAAAAGTTCGCTTTCCACCCACTCAGAGGCCTTTCAGAAGAAAGGCGTGGTGACCTATTTCTGAAAGATCATACCCTTGAACCCCGTGGAGCAGTTCTACTCCACACACAAGTGGTTGCTGTGAGTTAGAATCAGCTGGGCCGCAACAGTTTACTCTTATTTCTTATGGGTTGAGTTACTTCTTCATTTATTTAATTACCTCCCCAGGAGTGTGAGTTTTCATTGCCCACACTGATGGACTTTCAGACATGATGCTGGTGGTTTGGTTTCAATGTGAATACTGCCTATCCAGGTCTTTTGGCACCAAGTAACCACCAACCGAGTAAGATTTCAGTGGAGATGTCAATGACTTCTTTCTTAGAGCCCTCCTCAGCCTAAAGAGGTTCTTTAGCTCTCCTGCTGGTGTTTTCGAACAATATACACGCTCTACAGTTCTTTTGAGGTCTATTCAATTTCTCAAATTCCCCCCTCTAGGGGAAATGACAATGCTCTGGAATTCGTGGTGATTTCATACATGTATACTGTAAAATGATTAAAGAACTGACTTTTTATGTTAGGCGAATTTTACTGCCATTGAAAAACCTCCAAAATTTTCATTCGATTAATATGTCTCTGCTATATTATTGTCACAAAATTTCCTGAGAGACACTGACCTTGCTTCTCAGGGTTGCGGACCTGGGATGGCAAGTCTTGGATTTCCAAGGTCCATTCACCTTCAGCCTTTTCTCCCCAGCAGTGCACGGTCATAAATTCCCAGTTTGTAAATCCTTCATTGGAATGATCCAGCAATCTGAAATTAAGAGATGTAGTATCAAAAAATGAGTATCACTGGATGTATTACTACATCTAAATTTTCCCCAGGTGACTATACCATAGGATGAGGTACATTGCAAGGGTTTCCAGGGATAAAGCAGAGAAGCAGGCTAGCCGGCTCTGATGTGAAGGAGAAGGTGTGTTAGGCCAGTTGACTAGAGGAACAAATCCAGGGATACTCATATGTGTTCAAGAGAGAGCTTTATATCAAAGAGTAATTGTATATTAAAACCTCCCATCCTAGTCCAAATCAAGCCCATAAGTCCGATATTAGCCCATGGGTCCGATACTAGTCCATAACTCACTCCTTAGATTCATGCTGTCACATGCAATCATGTAAAATGTTGGAAGATTATGGGATGGTGGGTGCAATGTCTTGTGGTTTCAATGGTGGTAGATTTTCTAGCCATTTTTCCTTGTCCTCCAAATTAATGAATTTGTTGGAATACAGTCTTTGCAGTACTACATTATTAATCTTTTTACTTCATTAGGGTTTGTTGTGCCTCCCCGTTTCATCCCTAATTCTAGATATGGTCTCCTTTTCTTTTGTTAGGTTTGCTTTCAGTCTGTTGGTTTTGTTGATACATTCATAGAAACTTTTTTTTTTGCTTTGTTGAATTTTCCATTGATTTTCTGTTTTTCCGTTCATTTATTTCTGCTTTAATTTTTATAATGTCTTTCCTTTTGCTATTGGAAGGTTTATGCAGTTGACTCTTCTAGTTGTTGGAGGTGTTAAGGTGCTGAACATGATTCTTTTTTTTTTTTTTTCATGTGCACATTAGTTGCTATAAAGTGACCTCTGATAACTGCTTTTGCTGCATCCCCTAAGTTTTGGTATGTTGTGTTATTCTCATTAGTTTCTAGGAACTTCCTCATCTCCTCTCTTATTTGGGCTATTACCCCGTCTTTTTTGAGTAGTCTGTTGTTGAGTCTCTAGTGTTTGTTTTTGTTTTTATTCTTTGTATTGTTGATTTCCAGCTTTATGGCACTGTGGTCAGAGAAGATGGTTTGAGTTTTCTCAGGCTTGCTTTATGACACTGCATGTGGTTTATTTTAGAAGATGAGCCAGATGTGTTGGCAAAGAATGTGTATTTTTTTTTGCTCTTGGTTGGAGATCTCTGTAAATATCTAGGAGGTTAAGTTGTTCGATTCTGTTGTTCAGGTCTTCTGGTTTTTTATTGAGTGTCTTACCTGTTGATCTATCTATCTTTGAAAGAGGTGTATTGAAGTCACCTACTATTATTGTTGATCTGGTGCTTTCCCTTCATCTCTTTGAGGATTTGGTTAATGAATTTCGAGGGTCTTTCATTGGGTCCATGTATATTTATTATGGTTATGTGCTTTTGGTATATTGATCCCTTAAGGATGATGTAATGCCCATTTGTGACTCTCATTATGTCGTGTACCTTGAAGGCTATTTTATTGGAGATTAATATTGCCATCCTTGATTTTTTGTTGTTGTTGCCATTGACATGGTAAAATTTTCATCATCCTTTGACTCTCAGTCTATTTTTATTGGTGAGTTTGAGATGTGTCCCTCAATCTTTTTGTCTAATCCAGTCTGTTGCTCTTTGCCTTTGATTGGTGTGTTTATTCCATTGCCCACTGGACAGTATTTTTGTAATGTTTCTATGAATTCTCTAAATATTTCCTTGTTTGAGAAAATGTTTATATCTCCTTCAAATTTGATGGAAAGCTTTGCTGGATAAGGGATTCTTGAATTGCAGTTGTTGTCTTTCAGCTTTCAGAATATTTTGCTCCAATTTCTCCTTTCCTGCATGGTCTCTGCGGAGAGGTCTGAGCTTATTCTTAGAGCTTATTCTTATTTGTTTACTTTTATGGGTGCCTGCTTTTTCCTCTCTAGCTGCTCTCATGATTCTCTCCCTTTCCTTGAAGTTGCATAGTATGACTACTATGAATCTTGATGTGTTTTCTTGGTGTGTGTGTGGGGGGTGTTAATCTTTTTGACGTTCTATCTGTTTCTTGGATGGTTATCCTCTCCTACTTTGTGATATTGATGAAATTTATTCTAAGAATTCCCTTAGTAGTTTAACTTTATACGGATTTGTTCCTTCCTGCTCATGAACCTCAATAATTCAAATAGCATTTCACTTCATGGTATTCAACATCATCCTCAGGCTTTTTTCAGATTCTTTTGTGGTTTTTGTTTGATTGTTTCTCTCACTTGCTGAATTCTGCTTGGTTGTCTTTGAGTTTGTTGATTTGATTTTCCATTTCTTCTATTCGTCATTCCTTAGCTTCTGAATTTCCTTTGTATGTGAGGTTTCTAGTAGGTCCATTTTTTCATCTATTTTCAGGATTGATCCCCTAATCTCTTCTAAGGCCCCCAAGTATCTGTGATAATTACAAAATCTGTTGTCAATTGAAGACTAAACTACACCTCTCCACTCTTAATAGTCTTGAATTGACAACATCCAAAGAATCTGAAAAAAGCCTCCTAGCTCTTTCCTCTATTTCCTTTTACTTTCCTCTTTTTGCATTATCATGCTCAGCCTTCATTTAGGGCCGGGGCTTGACACCCCATCAGACTCAACCTGTAAACACTTTAAAGTCCAACAGTTCTTGAACTGACTACAGGCTTTTCTTTTTTATTGTTGTTTTTGTCATTAGCTCTTTGTTGTTGTTTTATTTTATTTTGCTGCTTAGTTTTGCTCTCTTTTGTTTTTGTGCGTGTTATTATCTCCACAGGTCTGTCTAAATAAGATAGGCTGGAGGAGAAGACAATGGGACCTACAGTTCCAGGGATACACTGGAGAGGGGGAGGAGGGGGAAGGAAGTGGTATTAACAAACCTAGGCCAAAGGGAACAACAAGTGAACCAAATCGGTGGTGAGGAGGTGTAGGCCTGGTAGGGCGTGATCAATGGTAATGTAACCAAGAAGAATTACTGAAACCCAAATGAAGGCTGAGCATGATAGTGGGACAAGAGGAAAGTAAAAGGAAATAGAGGAAAGAACTAGGAGACAAAGGGCATTTATAGAGGTCTAAATCAAGGCATATACATATGTAAATATATTTATGTATGAGTATGGGGAAATAGAT
>NW_022103904.1:28296559-28297811 GCF_000313985.2 Echinops telfairi | reverse complement strand
AAATATATTTATATGTGAGGATGGGGAAATAGATCTATGTACATATATTTATAGGTTTAGTATTAAGGTAGCAGATGGACATTGGGCCTCCACTCAAGTACTCCCTCAATGCAAGAATACTTTGCTCTACTATTGGCATTCCATGATGCTCACCTTCCCAACACGATTGCTGAAGACAAATCGGGTGCATGAGCAAATGTGGTGAAAATGTTGATAGAATCCGGATATCAAGATATAGCATCTAGGGCCTTAACGAGTTGAAGGTAAACAAGTGGCCATCTAGCTGAGAAGCAACAAAGCCCACATGGAAGAAGCCCATCAGCCTGTGTTATCACCAGGTGCTGAAGGAATCAGTTATCAGCATTGTATTAGACAGGTTTCTCTAGAGAGATAAAACCAGATTGCTGATAATTATATATATATATATATATCAAAACAGTTAGATATATAACACAAGAAATGAACTGTTAAATTATACACAGATAGATATATAAGAAATTTACAGTTAAATTATAAAGCAGTATATGGCTCAGTGTAACTCACTCCCATGAGAGAGTTGTGAGACACTAGCAATCCTTCAAGTCTTGAGGGCTGCTAGGTAGTCCTCTGTAGAGAGAGCTAGGCTATCTCAGCACAGGCAGCAAACAGCAAGGCAGGTCACCAACTGTCAACCAGGTCACCAACCATCAGTCCCCAGCTCCAGAGATGTACATTCTAATCATGTGGTCTTAAAGGGACCTCAACTTACAGCAACATAGTCTACAGGCTAGGTGTCCCACAGGTAGTGTAGCCTCTAAATTGAGGCACAGAACAAGCAAGGCAGCCGCACACTGGTCTGATGATCAAAGAGCGAGAGACAAAAAAGGCGAGGCTCACCGAGCCATTAATCTCTCCGCCCTTCAATTAGTCCCACTTGTGTTTATTGGCCAGGCTGGCACAATAAACTATCTCAGGCATCAAAGAACAAAAAATCATATCATTGTGCACTCTCTTTCCCGATATGATCACTGAAGACAAATGTGTGCATAAGCAAATGTGGTGAAGAAAGCTGATGATGCCCGGTTATCAAAAGATATAGCTTCTGCGGTCTTAAAGGGTTGAAGGTAAACAAGGGCCATCTAGCTCAGAAGCAACAAAGTCCACATGGGAGAAGCACACCAGCCTGTGTGATCACGAGTTGTCGAAGGGATGAGGTATCACGCATCAAAGAATAAAAAATCATATCATTGTGAATGAGAGGGAATGTAGAGTG
>NW_022103904.1:28289123-28296190 GCF_000313985.2 Echinops telfairi | reverse complement strand
AGAAAAGTGGGTGAAGGGAGACATTGGACAGTGTAAGATATGACAAAATAATAATTATTTATAAATTACCAAGGGGTCATGAGGGAGAAGGGAGGGGGAAGGGAGGGGGGGAAAAAGAGGAGCTGACACCAAGGGCTCAAGCAGAAAACAAATGTTTTGAGAATGATGATGGCAACAAATGTACAAATGTGCTTGATACAATGGATGTATGTATGGATTGTAATAAGAGTTGTATGAGCCCCCAATAAAATGACTTTTTAAAAACAGAGCTACATAATCATAGAAATCTTTATTCAATAAAAATATTTGAAAAATAAAAAAGAAAGGAAGTCTTTAAAATGCTTTTTGTGGAATGAATAAAACTTTCTTCTTTTCTTATAGACAGCTTTTGTGTAATGCTCTTCATATGATACAGATATGTAAAAATGAACAAGTACTCAAACTTGTGGGAAGTTTTGTTCACAATTCCCTTGGGATTAACACACTTCAACGGCTGGATTTAGGGGGAGACACCATCTGCTATCAGATGGCTGAAGGAGGCTCACTGGGCTTTGAAGAGGCACCTTAGGTTCAGTGTTCCCAAAAAACAAAACAACTCACTGCCATCAAGTCAATTCTGACAGTGACCGTATACGACCGAGTACAACTGCCCCCGTGGTTTCTGAGGCTATAACTCTTTACAGGAGTAAACAAACCTCATCTTGCTCCTTACAAGTGGCTGATGGTTTGGATATGCTGAGCTTGTGGTTTACAGCCCAATATGTAACCACTACCCCACCAGGCCTCTCAGGTGCTTCAGTGTTCCCTTATCAGTAAAGCTCCCCACTTGCTGGTTCTGATCAAGCTCCCCTTAGACTCACCGTCTGTAAGGTCTTTCTTGACCCTACTTATAAGATTCTGAGGGTTTTTAGAAGGGGAAACAGGAAGTAACTAATGGCACCTTCTCTCTTTAAACACCCAGTCCTACTCTCAATCTTTTCTCTTTGAAAGAAACAATTCCAGGTTCTTGCCTCTTACTCTTTCTTTACAGTTTAAGTTTCCTGCTCTGCTTCATAAGAAAAAAATTAATGAAAAAGGGGGCTTTTAATTGTTCATTAGAAATTCATACATGTAAGCTTTATGTGATAAAATAAAAAGTCAATTATTGAATATTTGAAGTTTATATTCAAAGAAATAACCTACAATGGAGACTAGGGGATGGGGATCCTGGTACATTATTCTAAAAGGTTGTAAAAGCCAGGGCTGATTTTTATATATGACACTAAACTGAATGCTTCATGCCACGGAGAGAACAAGAATAAACTGTTTTTTAAATGCTAAGGTAATTGAGGAAGTCAGGATGTTGTACATTTTTAATATAAAAAGTATTGATATTTTGCTTTGATTCTTTTTAAAAATGTTAGCAGTTTATAGACATATAATTGACATATTATAAAATTAAATGGTTTAAATATAGTAAAAAGAGTTGTGTCATCATTACAAAAAAGTTTTAGAACATTTTCTTCATTCTTGTTCTCATTATTATTGGGCTCTCATTTCCCTACAATTTCCCTTGAAATAACTCTAAGAAAATATACAGTTATTATCTCTATAGATTTACATATCCTTGATTTCACATATAGAAAATAATACAACGCCCCCCCCAACAATAACAAAATAACACACAGAAAAACCTAAATCTATAAGAAAGCAGAAAATAATAAGTAGAACAAAATTAAAATGGGTCAAAAGGGAAAACAAATGTTATGGTGTTAAATTTAAAATTATCTATATTTGCACTTTCTAATGTCTAATTAGAAAATGTATATGTAGTTTTTATCTTTCTAATGTCTGATAGCAAGGTTATTTACAACCCTGCTCAATGGTCATAGGTGAATCACTGGAGCTTTAATTACGTGGGATTTCTGCAAATGGATTTTGAGCTTTCGCTGTCTAATACAATTGTCTCCTCTGGTCTTGGATCTTATTATTTAAAATCCTTGGATCACACAGGCTGATGTGCTTCTTCCTTGTGGACTCTGTTGACACCTCACTTGTTTTAAGACAAAGAATCAGGTTGTTCTTAATGAAAAAAAATTGGCAACCTGGAAGTGTTGGAGAATTTCCATGAAAATATAAAATAAAGCAGAAAGTAATAGATACAAAAATATAAACCTATGATACTAGAAAATCAGCCTCAGAAGCAATCAATTCCCAAGGTTCAGTTGATTGGCATGTAACTTTTTTTTTTCAGTCTTTGGTAGCACAGGTACTGTATTACCTACCATTTGAATATTTCCAAATGAAACTGGCATAGCTTGCTCTTGACCCTCACAAAAGCTCAAACACTGGGCTGGGACCAAAGTTAGAAGGGAAGAAAAGCAAGGAGTCCTGGATAAGGGAGAGTAATGGGGCATGATTTTGTAGTTCCAGAAAGTTCTTGCTGATCAGGTGGACATATGTAAGCAGGAGAGCTAGAGTGGTCAGCTGACTATACCAGGACTTGTGCCAAGCATTTTTAATTGTACCATCATATTTAGTTCCAACAATGTTTCTAATTTGTATAGATGATAGTCTCCACTGGAATATGAAGGGAGGGTGTAAACTGCTGGGGTTTTCTGGGGTGGTGGTGGTGGTGGGAATCATTTCTGACCTCCTCTGACTTGGCAAAACCAGGCTATCGTGACACTATTCAGGGTTTCCAAGGCCATAAATCTTTACAGAAGCAGGGTAGCCTCATCTTTATCCTTTGGAATGGCTGATAACTTTGAACATCAACTTTGCAGTTACTATCCACTCCTTCTAACTTCACATGGGGGATGGAAAGTCAAACTTAACATCAGCCTAAGGCTGATTCCTATGAGGCTGAGATCACACATGCTTTCATTTTCCAACCTTTTCTAACAATTACGACACTAAATGTCCCTTTCAAGGCATTTTCTCCTGCTCTTAGGCTCAAAAATTTATTGCAATGGCCACACAGAAGTCAAAGATGCTACAATTATAGGGTTTATTAAGGAAATTAACACATTTCAAATGAAGATCAAAATCTTCCAATCAGAGTATCTTATTTCCTGATTGTTGTACCCTCAAGCACCCCTCTCTCTGGTCTTTGGCCTTTCAGCCAATGTAGTTGACACTTTGACCTCTTTCTTGCTTGGGCAATGTGTTACAATGTTCTTTTAGCATCGCTGAAAAATGGACTTATATGAAATCTCTTATAAAAAACCCTCAATTAAAACACTAAATAACCTAAATATACTGGCTACCTCTGCTTCGAGGCTTTGTTCTACTCCCCCTGACCAGATGACTTTCAGAAGAAGGGTATCCCATGCTGCTCCTTCACACACTCTGAGAAGGGAACCTGGAGACGAAGCTGGGTCAGCAGCCCTCTAAATCTTGGGGAGCACCTTCTCAAGAATCAGTAAAGATAAACTTTTAACAGGGCCTGCTCCTTGTACCTCTGGCCACAGGAAGCAAGGGCTGCAGGGCCTAGGAGGCTAATTTGGTGTGTAGAAAGCACAACCTGTACTCTTTGGGACGAATGCCCACATCTGTTCTTCCACTGCTGCCAGTCAATACTTCTGCCAGATACAAAGTGTAGGGAGGGGAGTAAGAAAAGGGACAACTCAGTTTGCCTGTTCTGGAACCTCTACTGGTCTTGAGTCACCTGAAGCTCCCTGCAGCTCAGAGAAGGGTCTTAGTCTAAAAGCACATCTAAAAGCAATCATATTATATCCAGAATTCCACAAAGTTCCCCATAAACAATAACAACAAAAACCCTCCTCCTCTTTTCTGCCTGAACACTCAAGTTTTCCAGAGACTAAATAGACCTGTATATTCTGAATGCAAGATTTTAAGGAGCTATTTTTCAGGTGTGTGGGTCCACCAGTGTCTCCTAGAAGCTGCTGGCAGAAGCAATGAGACCCCCAGGTTCCTCAGAGTCCAGCTTTACCTACTCAGTTCAGCCTACCTTACCTCTTTGCCAAAAGTTGGGACTTGGTTCCCATAGGAGAGATGAGGTGAATCTGAAGGTCTCCGCGGCGTGGGTGTGAGAGGGAGATCTGGGCTACCACATGCTCCAGGTAAACCACACGCTGGTCTGAGTGTTCGGCACAGGCACTGGTCAGTGCAGTGGTCCGTAGTATCTGCACCACTGGTATGTTCCTGAGGAGAAGAAGAGAGATCCTATGTAGATGACTGACCTATGGCAGATAGTGCTGGGTTTGGCCATTGCCACCATCCTCTGAATGTGTCGCTGGGTCCTCTGGATCCAGTCAGTAGCAGCAACCTCTTATTCCTCACTTTGGCACTCACCATTTGAGTTCTATTACCTGCACAGATGTTGCTTAACAAAAAGCAAACCATTTTCCACAGAGTTACCCTGGCTCATGACAATCCTACCTGTGCTCCATAGAATTTTCATGGCTGTGGCCTTTTGGAAGTAGATCACCAGGCCTGTCTTCTGAGCTGCCTCTGGGTGAATTCAAATCCTCCAATTTTTCAGTTAAGACCCATGCTTAAGCATTTGAAAGGACTCCTAGACGGTGCTTATCATTATGTAGTTTGTTTTTAGAAATTTAAAGAATAAACTTTTGTACATGTTTGGTCTTCTGTATCCAGAGGTTGGATCTCTCATGGGCTATATTGTGTGTTTTCCTGAGAGCCTTTTGGTGCTCATGAGGCCACTATTCTCCACTGAGCTGTGAGTCAAGACATTTCCTCAACTACTCAGGGTTGGCAAAGACTAAAATCCCACTTTTTTTTAAAGCACTGGCCTTGAAAACATAAGTCACAATCCTGAGTACGACAACAGCAAATACTTCATGGGTTACTGTAAACAGGACAATAGTCTATGAGTTTAGAGGTTACTGTGTTTGATGCTGAGAGAGGTTAACTAATGTGCAAGAGGTTAACTAACTTCATGCAGCAAATGAAAGGCAGAGTATGCTTAAATATAGGAATGTTAGCTGAGGGGTTCATGCCCTCAGCTTCTATACAACATTGCCTCTCAAGAACACGTATAACAAAGAAAAGTATCTATACAAAGAAACCACTAATACAAGAAAGCGACAGGGAATATATCGCATTCGGTAGGATATTTTAATATTGAGAAAATGTCAATACTACCCCAAAATGATCAAATGATGTACAGATATAATGACATCTTGATTCAGATTCCAATATTATTTTTTTTAAGAGATGGGAGAATGAAACACCAACTCTCTATAAAAAGGAAAGGCTTAAGTGAAGTAAAATTTCTTAATATGGCTCTTCCATCCATATCTCTGTAACTCTCACCAAATGCTTAAGGTACATGAAACATTAGTAGAAGGGATTGGTCCGTTTTAGTTGCCACTCCCCTGACTATAAGAACTAGCCATCTCCGAAGCAGGAACAGAAAGAGCTCCCAGGACCCTCAAGGAAGAGGAGCAAACCGTGGAGCACATTTGAGATCTCCGTCTGAAGGGGTGGAGGCTGAGAGCAGAGGCGTCCGAGGCTCTGGCATGGAGATGATGGAACAGAGCAAAAGAGCTAGGCTGAGACCAGAGGTGAGGTGAGACCAGGAGTTCATGAGACAGAAAAAATAGCAGTGCTGAGACTATAAGACTGTGAGGCAGAGTCATAGCCTGCAGAGGCAAAAGCCACAGGACCATGTAGCTGAGAGGTTGAGGCCTGGAGAAAGACTTGGTTGCTTGCATAGGAGAGGGATTGCTATAGACTAATGACTGTATGCTTAACGTTTTCTGTTCCTGGTTTGTGGTAACTTGATAACTTCCCAAGTTCCCTTATTTTTGAGTATTGTCTCTGAGTACATTCGGTGGCCACTGTAATAAATGATCGAACTCCGCAGAAAAGTAGACTTCCATGGGAGAAATGCATGGTGCCAGAATAGAATCAAAGAAGGATGAAGGGTGGATGCATGTCTTGTGGCAATAAGCCCTGGGCTGGTGAGGAATTGGATTTTCCCTCTCCCCGTGTAACCAGAGAAGTTAAGGGTGGTCTCTGCATCATTCTCACAGAGATCGAGGACAAGCAAATCACAATTAAAGAAGGGTGCAGTAGGAGGGCTCTCTTATCCCGGTCTCAAAATATTTCTCAATCTCAAAACAGCCACAGTAGACAAAAAATCTGATGCTAATACAATGACAGACAAGGACCAATGGAACAGAACTGGTCTTTGACAAAGACAGAGCAGCTGATCCTTGACAAGGTGCTGAAACACAATAAATGGGAGTCCCTTTAACATATGTTGCTAACAAAATGGTACATACTCACTTGCAGAAAAAAAGAATTAAGTCTTGTATCTTTACTTCATACAGAAACAAACTCATGATGGATCAGCGACTTAAATGTAAAAGAAAGAACTATAAAGATCATCAGTGAAAAAATAGGGACATATGTAAGCACTTAATCCAAAATAACCCACTACCCATGAGTTGATTCAAACATGGCATAAATATACTGTCAAGCATAAGTAAAAAATATACAAACAATAGATGCCAAACTACATGACTAGGACCTCCTAAAAATCAGACACTTCAGTGCATCACAAGATTTCACCAAAAATGAGAAGCAAAAAGAGAACCCAAGGACTGGGGAAACTCTTTTGGCAATGACTTGACAGGCATAAGGCTGATTTTTAAAATTTACAGAAAACTTCAACAGCTCAACAAGAAAAAGACCAACAATCTGATTAAAAATGGGAGGAGGAGATGAACAGATACTTCACCAAAGAAGGTATTGAGTGACCAACAAAAAAAATGAAGAAATGTTCATGATAAGTAACTATTAGAGAGAGGTGAATCAAAATGGCAATAAGATATCATCTCACCCCAGCATTAATAGTAAAGTTATAAAAACAAAAGAGAAAACAACAAGTGCTGTCAAGAGTGTAGGAGACTGGAAGCCTCAAACACTGCTGGTGGGACTATAAAATGCTGCAACCACTGAGAAAACAGTATGGCATTTCCTTAAAAAGTTGAAATTAGAAACAGCATAAAAGCCAGAAATCCTACTAGATAAATAAGATTGATGGTATGAATACACACACACACACACACACACACACACACACACACACACAC
>NW_022103904.1:28284111-28287939 GCF_000313985.2 Echinops telfairi | reverse complement strand
AAAAAAAAAAAGGTACATCCATACAATGGAATACAATGCAATGTTAAAGAATAAGGACGAGTCTGCAAAACAATTTATAACATGGATGAACCTGAAAAACAATATGCTTAGTGAATTTGTTGATTACAAAAGAATAAATATTGTGAGACCACTATCTTAAAATGTTAAGAAAAAGCTTTTACAATTAAAAAACAACAACATCCTTTAATGTCTACCAGGGACAGGAAAGAGAGGAAGGGGAAATTACTAGTTGCAGGGTAGCCAGGTGCTAACATGACTCAAGGGGAAGGCAAAAGACAATAGAGGTTGGTTAAAAAAAATGATGGAAGCAAAGGTAGACACTGGGAGATTATCAGAGTTAAAAGCCACAGAAATAAATACTGTTTAGACGTAAAGCAAATATGAGTAGATGCAGGTTGATTGGGTTTGGGAGGGACAGTGACAGCATACTCACATATATATATGTTTTTAGATGATATTTATATGGGTACCTGTACTGATATTTACATGGGTACCTCTACTGAAAATACATCCATGTCTGGGGTAGAGCATCCAGGAGGCAAAGTGTTGAAAACTTCTTACACATAACCAAACACCAGAGGGGATGAGGCATTAAGTTTGGAGGGTTAGGATCATACTTTTGGAGGATTCCAAGGTCAACTGTAATATCATGGTCTACAAAGACAATGTTATATATCCTACTTTGGTTACTAGTGACAGGGTGAAAACAATTAGAGTTTGTGAGCGATCATGTAACTTACAACTGCTGGTTCTCCCTGTCTGGATGAAAGAAGTGATGGAAATCAAAGATGCATGAAAACAATTAGTCCAATGAACTAACGGACCACAAGAACATCCTTCTCTTTACATCAGAACAATAAATTGGTGTCCAGCTACCTCAACTAATTGTTCTCAAAGGGATCACATTCGAAGGTCTGGCATAATTGTTGGAAACAATTGAGGAATTTAGCAACCAACCAAGATACGAGATTAGCAAACAGAAATCAATTGGACTCCTATATGCAAGTGATGAGAGATTTGAAAAAGAAAGACATCGAGAAAACAATACCTTCCACAATAGACACACACAGATTAAATACATAGGGATACACCTACCCAAAGAAACAAAAGACCTGTACAAAGAAAACTACAGAATATAATAATATTAGAAACCAAAAGAGACCTACGTAAATGGGAGAATATCCTGTATTCATGGAAGGAAGACTCAATATTTTGAAAATGTCAATGCTACCTAAAGCAATATACAAATTCTACGTACCGTAATTCTGATCCAAAACCCAACATCATTCTTTAAAGAAATGGAAAAGCTAATTACCAACTTCATATGAAGAAGGAAGAAGCTTGGGATAGGCCAATAAGTTCTTAAAAAGAAGAACGAAGTAGGTTGTCTTGCAGTACCTGACCTGAAAACCTACTCTACAGCCCCAGTTGTCAAAACTGCCTGGCACTGGTATAGTGATAGATAAACGGAACAGTGGATCAGGGCAGAAAACCCAGAAAGAAAAACATCCGCATACAGACAACACATTTTTAACAAAGGCCCAGTGAACATTAAACAGGAAGGGGATGCCCTCCTTAATAAATGATGCTAGAAAAACTGGGTATCCACCTGCAGAAGAATGAAACAGGACTCATACCTTGCCTCATGAACAAAAACGAACTCAAGGTAGATCAGAGATCTAAATGTAAAACCCAAGCCTATCAGGACCACCAACAAGAAAACTGCGACAAATCTAAGTGCCCCTGCACTTAGATATTACAAAGCAAGCACACACAGTAAAAGACAAACATAGATGACTGGGACCTATTAAAAACAAAACACTTATGTACGTCAAAAGAGTAAAATGAGAACCCACAAATTAGGAAAAGATATTTATCAATGACATAATGCACAAAGGACTGCTTACTAAAATCTACAGAACATCGTAATCCTACAACAAGAAAAAAAGCAACCCTCTTAAAAAGGTAGGCAAAGGGCCTAAAAAGACAGTTTACAAAGGATGACACCTGAATGGCTAATAAGCACATTAAGGAAATGTTCTTGTTCACTAGACATGCAGTAAATACAAATCAAAATGACGATGAGCTATCATCTAACACCCACAAATGTAACCCAATTAAAAAAAATAGAGAACAACAAATGCTGGACAGAAACATTGTTGGTAGGCATGTACATACATGCAATCACTATGGAAAGCGATATGTTACAGCCTACCAATAAATGCCCAAAGGGGCATACAAGTCAGCTGTAAGCTTCAACGTGAAAGCATTTAGCTTCAGCTTCAAGGGTCAGCAAACCCAATTTCCCCAATTAAGTGCCTATTAACATAACTTAATATGGAATAGAATCTAAGGATATGCACAAACCCCCATCACTTGAATCATTCCCATTAAAATTTTCCAATGGATTTCGCAATCAAAATAGACACAAAATCTGCACAAAATGCTATTCCTATTTATATTGGGCCATCGTCATATTTTGGATGACATGGCTCATATCTCCAGAAACCCTGGCTCTTGCTGGGATGATATGCAGGCTGAAAAACACAATATTCTGTGGTGCAGACAACCACCGCCCTCCAGCACATTAATAAGTTGTCACAAGTCAAAGTTTGGTTTATTGTGAGGAACACTTTGCCCATTACACCCAGCTTCCCTTGAAGTCTCTCAGGAGTTACATCACTTGGCTTTACTAGGCTTGAGTCATAAAAAAACAATCAAAACATTTATAAAAGGTGATGTAATTCCTGCAGAGGCTGTAAATATTTGAAAACATGAGTGGCATGTACCGTAAATGGATTTAAAGAAGCTGCCACCACTCACTGCTGTTTTCTGAGCTCTAGTGTCTATGTTTACAGGTCAGTGGCTTACTGGTGGGCCAGATGTGCAACAGAATAGACAGTTCTAGAACAGAATAGACAGTTCTTGAGAATCTTAGTTACTGTACGGGTTACCCACATTTTCAGGTAAAGTGTCCCGAACCCCCAGCAGAGATGAGGAAAAGTATGTGTTCTAGGGATCAGGGACAGTCTGTCAGGCTTGGGGTGAAGGTGGGGAACAAACCAAGAGACTCCACTAATTCTTCCCTAAGATTTGCAAATAGGGTTCCCAGGAAAGACGCCAGATCCAGGATAAATCTATATCCTCACATAGTAATACTTTTCAAGGGATACACAGCATGATCAAGCTGAAAGAGAAGCAAAAGTCCTAACGGTTTAAAAACTGCCCCTCATCTCCACGTCTGGTCACTGGGAGACAGCTGGGAAACCACTCTACTCTAGGACTAGATAACGAATCTGGTGAAGGTGCCTGGATCGCACTGTCGATATGCAGGGGTTCAGAGAACAGAAACAGGTTCAGATGAAAAATAACAAAGTGAGCTCATTATCTGCCCACCTCTTGGTGCCAGCCCATAGAGTCAGAAGCTAAAGAAAACATTAATAAAAAGAATATTAATGTCTCTTGTTTTAGTATTGTCCTTCCTGCTAAAGAGACTTGAGAGTCCCTGGTGGTGCAAGCAGTTAATGTGGTAGACTCACTGAGAGGTTTGTGTACCCCTAGAGGTGTCTCTGAAGTTAAGACTCGGCATTACACTTCTGAAAAAAATCAGCCACTAAAAATTCTCTGGAGCGCAATTCTACTATGATATACATACACGTGAGGTAACCATGAATCAGAGCCAATGCAAAAGCAACTTGTTTTTTCCTAGTTTAAGAGGACTTTAGACACCTCTCATCTCCTAGGGTAAAAGAAGTTGGGCTGAGTCTCCCAGGAAGGTTGCTGATTGTGAGTGTGCAGCAAACGATG